>NW_009937454.1:0-7990 GCF_000696875.1 Nestor notabilis
GGGGGTGGGTTTTTTCCGCGGGGGGAGGTACGAGCGGTGGTGTGTGGTAGTCATCGTCATGCCGTGTGCCTGTGCTCTCCCCCGCCACCCCGTGTGTTGCGTGTGACCGGTTCGGGTACTAAACCGCCCAGAAATACAAGAATTGTTTTGTAAGATAGCTGGAACGTTATCAACTTTTGCAAAAAACATACGTTAAACTGGACACTTTCTAGTAGTCTTATCTGCCGAACGGTGATAAACGGCCAGTGAATAGTTATTGTTTTGCGTCTGCGGTGTGCTGTAGCTCCTTCTAGCGTACCAGAGACATGGAGGAGTTAAACTTGGACTGGCTGCGCTCCGCGGCTCAAGCGCTGGCGGGATCTGAGGCTAGTACAAAGGGCAGTAAACGCATGATGGCAAAAATGATGGAGTGCTGAAAAACGAATGGCAAAAGGGCTTTGTTTCGTGTTGTACTCTTAATCGAGTCTCGGTCACCTTACCGCGGTGACCCTGAGGTATCGTTAGATCTTGAATCGCACGAGTGCTCTGGGACTGTGGGGACCTGGGTGATCGGGTGCAGCTCTTCAGAAGAGTAGCTGTTCCTTCTTTCGGGCAAGCCGGAACAGTTCTTTTCTGCTAACAGAACTGAATCGTTGCTCTGAAAAAGGAGGTGACATAAAAGGATGCTCTTGCCCAGCTCCCTTGTTTTACACGTGAGAGTCAGGGGCTGGTTTTTGTTGCCTGGTTGATGATGAAAATTCGTTTTAATATTTCTTATTTTATTATTTTAGAGTAATTCATCTCTGGAGAGCAACTTGGAGGGTCTAGCTGGTGTTTTGGAAGCTGATCTGCCAAATTACAAAAGCAAGATACTAAGAATACTATGTACTGTGTACGTATGCAGGGGTCTGGGAATGTGGGAGGTGCTTTTTTCTCTGCGTGTAAGTTTCAGTGTTTAAGGTAGTTTAAATGCCAAGAACAGCTTTAGTTCCCGGGTGTTATTATACAGTAGAGTTTGTTTTACTACAGACAAAAGAAATAGAGGGAAAAAAAGCTTATGAGGTAGCAGATGTAATCGAAGGAAGTACTTCTTTGCATGATTTTGATTTGAAATGTGTACAGAGGCTCAAAGCAGATAGAATAAACCTTAGAGCTGCTCTTCAGTAGCAGTGAGAGCGTGGTGGTGCTGGGCAATATCCTGTTTCCCAATGAAATGCATAAGAACACCAAAGCTATTGCTGCTAACACTTATTTAGTGTTATCTGTGCTATTTTCCTTGCCTGTGCCTCTTCTCTGGCAGTGAGATGCTCCTGCCTTTATGAGCCCATTGGCTCAGGGAGGGGAGCTGGGAACACGAAGAGCTGAAAGCAGACTCTCTGGTGGATGACAGTGCAGGAGCAGAGGTACCCTTTGTCAGGGTCACTGGGTCATGTCTGAGGGAGGAATTGTGCAGGTAGTAGGGAAGAGAGGTGTGAAGGAGTGGTGCGGTGAAGAGGGGAGAGTGTTCCAGTCTTAGTCTGTGCTATGGTTTTGCACATTCTTTAAGTCTATTTTGTAGCAATGTTTGTTAATATAACACAAGTAGTATGGGGTTTTTCTTGTTACATTAAAACACTCCTGAAATTTTAGGACTAGCCTACATGCATTTAGAAATGGTAGTGGGCTGTTAATTCTTTACAGCAGGACCTGGCGTTCCGTACGCTGTGCTTAAGATCAGTAACTTTGGCTTGAGAAACTTGGAATCAAAATTAGTAGTCTCGAATGTGTACACCTTTTGTGTAAAATTTGCTGATGCTGTATAGTAAGTATATTTCTAAATTGCAAACTTAAAACGACTTTTTACATCCTTGCGTAAGTTCTGTCACTTATTATTTGGTCAACCCTCTGAAATACTCAGCAATTAAGTGTGAATGAAAAGCAGATGCTTTAAATGTACTTGAAAGTGTTACCTGCCACTTCTAAATTACTGTAGTTAGCAAAAAAGATTGTCTGTAAAATATTAACCACGGGGTAGAACTCTAAGATCACACTAGCAATTTTTTCTTACTTCCTCATGAAACAAGTTTACCGTAAAATACACAGATTTGAAGATGCCAAATAATGTGATGAATAAACAGCTAACACCGTGTTTCTCTTTCCGTGTCAGCGCACGTCTGTTACCAGAAAAGCTTACTGTTTACACGACACTGGTTGGGTTGCTGAATGCAAGGAACTACAATTTTGGTGGAGAGTTTGTAGAAGCCATGATTCGTCAGCTTAAAGAATGTCTGAAAGTCAATATGTACAACCAAGCTGTGCATTTAGTAAGTGGTTTTTTGTTTGTTTGATTGGTTGACATTTTTGTTTCTTTCTCTCTCTTATTTCTTTAACCACTTCTTTCATCTTTTTGTTGTGGAAGAGCTGGGCCCGTCAGTATGTATTACAGCCCTTTTTGGCATCAACTTGCAATGCACTGTAGATATACCAAGAGGAAATGTGTGTTATGTGAGCAGTATTTGTTTCCTCAGGGGAGAGAAATCACGTTACAGTTGCAGAATTGACTTTCAACGGTGTATTTTCCCAATGATGAATTAAATTTGTAGTAAACTGACTGTTCTACAGTCAAATGTGAAAGACAGACGAAAGTCATGCACTTCTGTTGTGCTCAGAGGTGTATGATCCTCTGGCTCCCTGGGGGTTGGGGGAAATAAAATAGTAAAAAAAGAAAAAAAAGAACAGTCTGGTTCTTAAAAGCTATTTTTGATGGCTCTTATCAGGCCTATGTTTTCAATCTGCTAAGGAGGGATGGAGATCAAGCAGGCAGTTTTAAGTGCTGTCTGCCTTTGAAACCATTTGTGCAGCTCTTGCTGCTTATAGATTTTGTCTGTGAAAGGGTATTAAGGCTTCAGAGGTGTCTGATTTAGAAGCCCAATGCCAACCTCTCCAGCTTCTTTTGAAGCCCACTGGTGAAAATTAAGATTGTAGCATTTCAATGGATTTTGTCAAGAGAATGCTGTTCAGCTGTGGGACACTTTACTACTAACAAAATCCTCAGTAGGACTCTGAGTGTGCTGTCCCTTCTCTTTAGTTTCACCTTTGGTCACGCTTATATACACATAACTTGTGAGAGTAATGGCTAAAGGGAGTGGCAGTGGAAATCTTTCCTCAGCTTTGTCAGAGACTTTTCAAAGACTGTTAACAGCAATGAACATCTAGAGTTTTTTGCTCTTCTCTACTACAGTTGCTCTTTGAGTAGTGAGCTGTCTGCTTAGCCCAAATTGCTTTCCCAAGACTTCTTCCCAATGATCTGCCTTCAGATCAAAATGCCTTTGTTGTTTTTTTGGATTAATTTTGGTGAATATGCCCTTAAAGAAAAGAGCCTCTAAGAAAAAATATGCAAGATTTTAATTGCTGAAATTTCAGCCTATATTGTCTATTAAGGTTGAGGCGATACTGGGAAAGCTGGGGTCCTACTAGGGCCTTGCTTAAGTCTGAAGGCAGAATAAAAATCGAAAGCGAGGGGAGAGGCAAAAAAGAAAAATAAAAGGGCACTGCTTTTCCCCAGGTGTTTTCTACTTAAATTCCCATTTCTGTCAGTCTCCATTTCTTACTAAATCAAGGATATATTCCTGTCGTGGAGATTTTTTTTCTTCCCAGGCAAATAAAGCCATTTGATTCCCAGCATGCCATCAGTCTGTCACATTTCTGAAACCTGAAAAAGCCAGCAGTTTTTAGATAAGCTCTCTGTATAAAGAAGTATTTATGAATAAATAATTGCAGAAATTAATCATCTGTAATTGCATATGAATTTGGCACCACTGCTTCTTGGTGCACATCTGGACTCAACGAAGCAATGGATCAATCCATCTTCAGCTTTTTAGAAGTTTTTTCCTCCCACATCTGTACTTTAGTGTAGATAGAAGCACTGCGTTTTTTTCTGTATTATCAGTTTGGATGTCTTTGAATCGATACTGGTGTTTCCCACCCTTCCTTAATTAGAAATATTATCCTTGCAATGTTAATGCAGGGAAACAGACTACAGAAACTATAATGAATGATATGTTAGGCAGCACTTGTGACGCTTTTTTTCCATGGTTGAAAAGTGGGTCTGTACCCACAGTGTGCAGTATTTCTGCCTTTGTAGTGCTGAATGAATATCATGCTTATACTGATGGTTTGTTTTAGTTGTTAAAGTAATGCTTATTTGTTCTTGTGCAGTCAGTTAAAAAAGTGTTCATTTAAACCATTTTTTGTTGTTCTTTTTAGGTTCGTTTTCTATCTGATCTTGTGAACTGTCATGTAATAGCTGCACCTTCAATGGTAGCTATGTTTGAGAACTTTGTGAGTGTGACACAGGAGGAAGATGTACCCCAAGTAAGCCAAAGATCTGTAGACTTTTGTAGTGCTGTTTTCACCATTTTTCTATGCTGTTACTCCTGCATTTATGCTTAGAACAGGGAAGCTTTAGAGAGAGCAAACTAAATGGACTGTCATGTGTGGTTTCCTTAGTGTGAGTAAAAGTAGCCTGTGGCAGTTAGAAAAAAACATGCATACACCAAGAACATGCCATCTTTTTATAGTGAGGTAGCTTTTACTTTACTTTGGCAAGTGTATAGTGCCTGGTTTGTCCTGCTGTATCAATAATCTGCAGAAGGACTGTGAAAGTGATACTGTTTTTTAAGCAAGAAATTTTTTAAGTCTGCTTGTCACGGTTCAAGTTAAAAATGATATATTTCAAGCAAGAAATTTTTTTTCATGGCTTGTCAGTCTAGTCTTTAACTGCTCGTATTTACATCCTCCAAAATAATAATTTTGCTGATGTTATAATTTTAAGTTAAAATAGGGTGTATGTTCAAAAACTTCAGGAACTTTCTTGTCTACTTAGATTTCAGTATATTTCTTCCCTGTAGGTACGATGTGACTGGTACATATTTGCATTTCTGTCATCTTTGCCGTGGGTTGGAAAGGAGTTATATGAGAAAAAGGATGCTGAAATGGATCGTCTCTTGTCTCAGACTGAAAGCTATTTGAAGTAAGTTGTAATCCATTCAAAATAGTCTTAGTGGTATCTATTCAATTATGGATTAATAGGTTTGATTATTGCTTGCTTTAAAGTATTCTAAAGTCTTAGGACTGAACCATCCTGGGGGTGGGGAGAAAACCCTGAAAATAGAATAGGTGGAGACAGTTTTGAAAAGTTCTATTGACTTGTCTAGTTCTAGGGTATGTTGAAGGTCTTGTTCTGCTCATGCTGGAGCAGCTGCACTTGTAAGTGTGCTGTGAATACTGATAGGTTGTTGCATCAGTGCTCTGCAGTGTGACTGCTTTCTGTCTAGATGCTTCAGTTTAACATGGTTGTCAAGATACGATAATAGAGATATTTTAAGTAATCACAAGCCTGGTTTTTATATACTGTAGTCTTCATTAGCTGAAGAGATCAAATAGTAGTACACTTGTAGTAAGGGAAAAAAAAAATTGCTGCCCTAAATTAGTCTTCTGAAAGTCAGGTTTTCTTTCCTGTGTAAACAGACGCCGGCAGAAGATTCATGTACCCATGCTGCAAGTCTGGACTGCTGATAAGCCACATCCACAAGAGGAGGTGAGTGGACTTTACATTCTTTCAGGAAATTTGGAGGTTTTTGTTAAGGTGTTCTTTTATCATGAAATTAAAAAGAAGTCCTACATGAGAAATTGTCTTTTAACTTTTGGGTCTAAATATAAGGTTGTGTGGGGTGAGTATTTTGTTATTTGTTGAAAGACCCTTAAGGAAATTTTATGACGTGAGGAATGGTTGTAGATTGTACTGTTTGTTTTGGAACTGTAGATACAGGGCTTCATGTTGAAAGGACCTTTGTGAGAAGCAAAATGTAATTCCTTACTTATCCCTCAGTGTTCTCCCTCTGCAAGAAGGAAAGCTTTGTAGTGACTTAGGTTTCTCAGCTATGGGAAGTGCTAAACAAATACATAGAAACTGTGTGCATCAGTCATTGTGCCATTGTTCACAAGTGAACCAAAAATACTGGAGGGGAGAGATGGCATATGGCTGGTTTGGGGTGGAATTTGCCTTTTGAGATATTCCTGGGGTTTTTTTCTTTCCCCTAAGTTTGAGGACAAACTTAGTTGCAAAGTGAGATCTAAACTGATGTGGAAGTTTTGGAACATGGCCCTTTTTACTGTTCTGATTAAATCGCAGTCTTAACAATTGTCTTGTTAATCATGATTTGGGGAGATAGGCTGTCTGATTTTACTGGTTTGTCAGCGTGAGTATTCTGCCTGCCCAATATCTGAATTTCCTTATTTGATTGAGTAGAGGAGAGATTAGCAGAGTGCATTTGAGACCATGTGTTACCCAGAGTACCTCAAGCATGACTGTTCACTTCAGGTGCCAGTTGTGACTAGTTTTTTTCCCATCTTATAGAGCAATAATTTCAGTAAATGCAAAGCATTTCTTGTGTCAGTTATAACTTGAAATTTGTGTTCAGTAAGGCCACAGGCTTCCAGAGTTCTTGGGACTGCTTTTAGCAAGAGAGTAACTGGCCAGTTTTCACAGGTGTCTGTGCCATCTCTGGGTGAATGCTGGGACTCAGAATTGTGTTGAAAACCATGGCAAATATATTTCATATTTGATAGTATTATATGTGGCTTGAATATGCTGCTAGTTTTCATTGCTCTGGGAAAAGCATGGTAGTCCTGTTATCTTTCCAATGTAAACGCTGGTATTATGTCTGTATGAATACCACCAATGAGCAGTGACTGAAGTAGCGTTCACTGGTGCAGTTTCACTGACAGAGGGCCATCATGCTAGGACTCCTGGGTGCTTGGTGTTCAAAAACCTGCCAGTGGTTGTGTGGAACTAGGACCAGCTTTAGTGTTTAGAGTTCTTAAACTGTTCTTGGTTTACTGAATCAGCAGTTTAAGACTTGAGTTTTTTTCTGCATAGAATACTACATTTAAGAAACAGGTTTCTGATAGTTCAGGGAGCTGCCAGCTTTGTTACGAGATTCGGCACATCTGATGTTTCTCACCTTTCTCCTTCAGTATTTAGACTGCCTTTGGTCTCAAATCCAGAAGTTGAAAAAAGACCGCTGGCAAGAACGACACATTCTGAGGCCCTATTTGGCTTTTGACAGTATTCTTTGTGAAGCGCTGCAGCACAATCTGCCTCCGTTCACTCCTCCGCCTCACACCGAAGATTCAGTGTACCCCATGCCAAGGGTTATTTTTAGAATGTTTGACTACACGGATGACCCTGAGGTATGTGATTGCTGTGGGTTCCTGAGTAGATCCCACAGTCAAGTTCCTAGGCTAATATTGGTCAAAATGTGATGTCCTGTCTCCCAGGATAGTGAGTTCTTTGAATACAGGCAGCTGTTCTGCTTTAGTATCTCTGCAGAAGTGAACTAAGAAACCAAGTTACTGTACAAAGTAAATCTGTGAGGAGCAGAATTTAGGGAATGAGGTTTTGATGCTTTCATTTAGAATGACAATGTTGATTGAATTGTCTAATGTCTTTAGTAAAACTACTGAGTGAGACTTTCCTTCCATACAAGTTTGTGACTTTTCCAGGCTACGTGTTTATTGTAATGTTTAAAGATTATTGTTTACTTGTCTGTTAAAATTTGTTGATGCATATTGTGGAACGAAGGAGGGCTTAACTGGGGTGGGTGAAAGATCCATCTATCTTGACAGGCTGTCTCCAGCATTGGTCAGCAGCAGATACATAGACAGAAGTGTACAGGAATAGGAAAAGAATATATGCTGCTTCCCCAAGTGCTTTTATACCTCCCTTTACTTTAAGTTTGTTGCCTTTTACTTTCATTTATTTGCCTCTGGGTTTTTTTTTTTCGATGAACAACACCATGACTGTTTATTCTTTCCACTCTATCCTGGCTGTTCCTGGCTTTATTTCTTCCTCATGCTCCAGCTCAACTGTGATTTTTGTTTTTTTCAGGCTGCATTGTGGTAGCCTTCCTGATGGCTCCAGAGAGCAAAGGAAAAAGGGGGTGGTTCCTCAAAACTCGCTACCTAAATT
>NW_009937454.1:8021-31339 GCF_000696875.1 Nestor notabilis
ATGAACTTACGATACCTAATTTTGACCCATTTCTTTTTGTAATGAGTCCTAGTATTCATTTTGTTTTAAACAACTATCTGTAGAACTGTGTCACACCAGCTTTTCAGTCCTCAGCCGAGACCTCACTGTATTTGTGTGGAAGTTGGGCTATTTTTTCTAGCTGTAAATGTATGTAGTACAGCTTGCTACCTGTAGTACCACTGTATGAACAGTGATCTTTCGTGAGTCTTAATTCTTTTTTCCCAGGGCCCTGTCATGCCTGGCAGCCACTCTGTTGAACGGTTTGTGATAGAAGAGAACCTTCACTGCATCATCAAATCCCACTGGAAGGAGAGAAAGACTTGGTAAGAACAGCTTAGCACTATGGGGCCTTGGCACTTTTCATATGCTACCATGGATTTGGTGCCATCAGGGATATCCGGAGTCCTGCACTGGTTAGACAGGGGCTCAAGAGTAAACATTTTCTAGAACATTTGAGGAATCTTGATTTATTGCATTTAACTGTATTAAAAATGTTATCTGGAATATCCAATAATATCCAGGTAATGGAAAGTTTGTATGATGACAGTGACTGCTTGAGAAGGAGTTCCTTGACAATATAGGTTGTGCTGAAAAAGATATGCAGGCACACCTTATTCATGGGAGCACTGTGGAGAGTGTGGTTGTATTATGCTTCATGGAATTGTGAATCAGCTCATTTGTTGGGGCACAGCAAGGCTTGAGGTGGTGCCTTGCAGCTGACTGCACCGGTGTTTATGAACACACTTCTGCTTCCGACTCTTCCTGTTGCATTCATCTCTTTGGGGTTACACAGCAGACATAATTGAGCACTCTCTGGGGAGTCATTGCAGGGCCAGCAGATTTTGTTAGTTTGAATTCAGCTGCGCCAGGGAACGGTCAGGGCGCTTCATTTCTGCCTCAGCAGTATCTGATACGGGTAATCAATAACTGAGGTGATTTGCCACAGGTAATTGGCTGGGTTATGCTTCCAAATGAAAACCACCAAACTGCTTATAGTACGACAAAAAATGGGCAGAAACAATGTTTTTGGTGGTGGCATATGATAGTTTTTTTTGTTATAGCTGGCTGATTTGGCAGAAATGAGGAATTAAGGGTTGTTGAAGTTACTGGGATAGCCTTTGTTAGGTCTCAGAAGAGAGTAGAAGACTAGAAGAAGATGCAAGATTTGCCAGAGGTAGCAGTAAAATCAAGGAAGTAACATTTGTTTGCTTTGTAATAATGATAGGTGATAATGAGCTGATTAAAAAGGTGAATCACTTGAAGCCTGTGAGTTTCTTTTATAATCTATTAGCTTAATTGTGCTTTCAAGTCATTCAGAGCATCAGTTGTTTGGGGTTTTGGTTTTTTTTTTCTTTTTAATATATCCATGTCATAATTGCAGATCACCATGACAATGCAAAACTATTTTGCATAGCAGAACAGTGTTCAAGTGATGTAACTGCATAGAGATAAAATAAATCATTACAAGTCATACTTCAGGCGATGCTCATTGTGCTGCTTGCAGTGTTCTTGTGTTGCTTCTGTTTTAAGTGTTCTGTGGATTGATGAATAGACTTTGGAAGGATTGGGATTTGTGCTGCTTTTGTCTGAACTCTTGCCCAGAGTTATGCATTTTCTGTAACTGTTACTTCATCTTTACATCACATCGCTGTATTATGTTCCGAGCTAACTTTCTATCTATGGTTTTGCAGTGCTGCACAGCTGTTGAGCTATCCAGGCAATAACAAGATCCCCTTGAACTACCACATCGTAGAGGTATGGATTTTATACATAACCTCTTTTGTAGCTCAGTTATTTCACAAGTAGTGTGTCCCAGTTAGTTCCTTGATAAGTCCCTTAAATTACAGTTAGACTTGGGGGGAATCAACAGGACATTGTTGAAATTAATAAATGGCTTTTAAATGAGTGGGTTATATACAGTTGAAAGTTTGATGCTTTTTGTTGCAACTTTAACTCACTGCATGGGAGGTTTGGTCAAGTACAAGGCTGTGGCCTTTCTCAAACTTCTAAAGCTTTACATGTGATGGTTCTAATGTATGGTTCAGTCTAAGAGATGGCAAAATTTAATTCATTTTTAGTTAAAAAGAATATTAATTAAAATACAAGAGAAAATGGACACAAACTGAAATACATGAAACTCCATTTAAACATAGTGTTGTGGTTTAAGCCCAGCTGATAACTCAGCACCACGCAGCCGCTCGCTCACTCCCCCACTTCTTTCCCCCCAGCCCCTGGAGGGATGGGGAGGAGAATCAAAAGAATGTAAACCCTACGAGCAGTCCAGTAACTAAGGTATAATACAAAACCACTACTGCTACCACCAATGATAATAATGATAAGGGAAATAACAAGAGGGGAGGATACAATTGCTCACCACCCACCAATCGATACCCAGCCCGACCCGAGCAGTGATCTGGGCCTTCCGCATAACTCCCCCCAGTTTCTGTACTGGGCATGACGTGCTGTGGTATGGAATAGCCCTTTGGCCAGTTTGGGTCAGGTGTCCTGTCTCTGCTTCCTCCCGGCTTCTTGTGCCCCTCCTCATGGCAGAGCTTGAGACTGAAAAGTCCTTGATTGGGTTAAGCATTGCCTAGCAACAACTAAGACATTGGTGTATTGTTCTTATACTAAAGCCAAAGCACAGCACTGCACTAGCTACTAGGAAGGAGGAGAATAACTGTTACAGCTGAACCCAGGACACATAGGGAAAATCTTCTTTTACTGAGAAGATCATTAAACACTGGAAGAGTTTTCCTAGAGAAGTTGTGGAGGCTCTATCCTTTGAGAAGTTCAAAACTTAAGAGGACACAGCCCTGAGCAACCTGCTCTTGGTGGTGCTGCTTTAGGAAGGGGCTGTTGATTAAATGATTCCAGGCAGACTCAGCTGTTCTGCATGATTTTATGTTTGGATCTTCTAAATGATGTTGTTCTGCTAGCCCTGGAAAGACGTTGATGTGTGTCGTGGTTCAAACCCAGCCGGCAACTTGGAACCACGCAGCCGCTCGCTCACTCCCCCCCTTTTCCTTCCTCCCCCCGCTCCCGGAGGGATGGGGAGGAGAATCGAAGGAATGTAACTCCCACGAGTTGAGATAACAGCTCTCCAGTAACTAAGGTATAATACAAACCACTACTGCTACCAGTAATAATGATAAGAGGAATAACAAGGGAAAAGGACACAACCGCTCACCACCCGCCGACCGATACCCAGCCCGACCCGAGCAGCGATCTGGGCCTTCCGGGTAACTCTCCCCAGTTTATATACTGGGCATGACGTGCTGTGGTATGGAATACCCCTTTGGCCAGTTTGGGTCAGGTGTCCTGCCTCTGCTTCCTCCTGGCTTCCCCTCCTCTCTGGCAAAGCATGAGACTGAGAAAGTCCTTGGTCAGAGTAAACATTACTTAGCAACAACTAAAAACATCGGTGTTATCAGCGTTGTTCCCAGACTGAAAGTCAAAAACACAGCACTGCACCAGCTACTAAGAAGGAGAAAAAATGACTGCTGTAGCTGAACCCAGGACAATGTGAAATCGTGGTGTTTCCTCTGGGGCATCTTCCATGTTAGAGAATTTTAAATACCTGTAATGTGTATCAGAATTGCAGCATAGGTTTTCTTTTGCTGCCTCCTTTGAAGGGGCCTGTTTTCAACATGCAGAGCTGTACAAGATTTCATTAATTTCCATCAAAAGTTAACGGGATAAGAGATTTCAGTTATAATGACAACTTGTCATATAAAGGCTTTTTGAAGAAGTAACTAAGTAGGTATTTCAGAGCTAATTATAACAAGAAATAACCTTATGTGGAAGATTTATCTTGATAAAAGTGGAATTGAGAATTCCTCTTGGCACCAAAATGTCAAATATTCTGAATGCTGTAAAGTTTTGTTACCTTGGATCAACTTGTTCTTTTTGTGCTTTCAGAGCACAGGAATCTTAAAATTAACAAAAATTTTCTGCTTAAAGATAGAGGTATATTCACTGGTCTTATCTTCAGTATCTTAAGATGCTGTATATGCCTATGTGGCTATGTGCTTTATGCTCAGCTGTACACTAATGCCAACAAACAGTTACTGCAGTTCCTGATGAAATAAATTACCTAGATGCCTTGGAAATTCTTTAGAAACTTGAAGGTTTGTGTAGGTGAAATTACTGTAAAGAAGGGCAAGATGGTCTCTGCCCATGGCAGGGGCGTTGGAACTGGATGATCTTAAAGTCCTTTCCAACCCAAACTTTTCTGTGATTCTATGATTCTGTGGCTGTACAAGTTCTTTGACTATTATTGCAATGATTTCCCTTTTCTTGTAATTTTGAGGTAATTTAGAATATTAATTTCATTACTTGTCTATGACTGCTTAATTTTAATGAAGCTCCAGAGTTTTTTAGGCTTAGCATGCTTTTTTCAGGCTTCTGTTCATGTTACCGCTCCCTTGTAAGGTCTCTCTTGACAGTCACATTGGTGATACACTGCTTTCAACAAGAGTTTATCAGTTTAATCTGGAATTCCACAAACTTTTCAGTAAGTCTGTAGAACTGTGGAAACAATATGGTCTAACAAATAAAGGGAAGTGTTACTTAAGGTTCAGAACATACCGCTTAAGTAGAAGTAAATGTAGCCTGAAAGTGGTTGTCAGTACCTTCCCAAGCGTGCCTGCTTTTGGGGTCCCTGAGGCTCCACGTTGTAGTTTGTCAAGCTGAGCACAGAATGCTCCGTGCTACCCAGAATCTGTGCAAAACACTGAAATGTGGTACCTTTCTCTCAGTTGCTTCTTATTGAATGGAACATGGGTATTTCTTAGTAGCTGTGAACAAAGAATGCCTGGGCAGCACCATTGGTTTGTTGTGCTCCTACAGCTTTTGGTACAACTTGCAGTTGTCAGAGCTCAGACATTCAGCTCATCAGTGTTCTGGTCTTTCTTTGGCCTTGTTATTTTCACAAAGTATGGTGTGCCAGTTTGAAACAATCTGAACATTTGATAATGAACATGTGATGAATATCATAAATACACTTTTATGCAGTATCTCAACAGATAATGACTGCTCAACCAGTTGTTATTTCCTATCTTGAGAAAAGGAGCAGGTTTTTACCTAGTATTCTACTTAAGAGGGCCTCCCCTATTTGTCTTAACAGTATGTCCAAGTAATACTGTCATGGAAAGGTTCTCCAGCTTCTTATAGTCTCTTCATGCTTGTAAGTCCTTCCTTAAAATAACAAGTTCTAGTCAATGTGTTTTTCATGTGCTGTTTGTGGAGTCTATAAATGCCAAGTAATACTGTCATGGAAAGGTTCTTCAGCTTCTTATAGTCTCTTCATGCTTGTAAGTCCTTCCTTAAAATAACAAGTTCCATTCAATGTGTTTTCATGTGCTGTTTGTGGAGTCTATAAATGGATGTTGATTTCTTATAGTAAGATCTTCTAAAGCTTATTTATTTAAGCTTCATTTCTTCTGTGTTTATTTAGAAGTTTAAGGAGGAAATTGACCAACCATAATGGAATCGTTTGTTGTATTTTAAATCTAGTTAAGAATGGCATGCGAAATAAGATGAACTCAGAGACTGATGTTGTACAATGATATTGAGGGCTAATTCCGTAGCCCTCAAAGATTGGCATGCTGTTATTACAGGCAAACTTGAAAATAAAACCACGAATGCTGACTGCAGGATTGTTTTCAGTTTTCTTAGAAGGATCCTCTACCAAGGGGTACCGAGCATAAATTTTTGTTGCGTGAGATGCTGGTTGTAGTTTACAGTTGAGAGTTGTGGCTTTACTTATGTAAGGTTTTTGTGTAGGAGAAAAGAGAATATGATGGAAAAGATAGAGATGTAATTTTAATGTAAATAGTCTTTCATAGTACATGCTTAGCTTCATTTGATATGTTTATTACTTACTGAGATCAAGACGATTTCTGCTTTTCTCAGACCATGGTAGCACTGCAGTAGGTAATATTATAAATATGCCCATTTCTACAGTTACATGGTGTATTTGTTAGACATATGAATAATGCTGCTGGTGTGTTAGTATGAAATGATAAGGGCTGTTAGAGTCGATGGTGTTAGTACAGTGAAGGGTTACCATTGTGTTGACAAGTTTCTCTCCCTTCTTCCTGGAACATGCATTTGACAGGATATTTTTGGGGTATTTAGTTGTTTAAGATAGATGGCCAAAGTTGATGATTGTGCAGGCCATGTTGGGCCACGCTCTCATTCTGTGCCTTCCTCTCCTACAGGTAATATTTGCAGAGTTGTTTCAGCTTCCATCTCCACCACACATTGAAGTCATGTACACAACGCTCCTGATTGAACTCTGCAAGCTTCAGCCTGGCTCCTTGCCACAAGTTGTATCCTTTCTGTGCTGCTGAAGAGCATTTATAAAATGCAGTTTTTATTTTGTTTGTTCTGTAGATAGTGGGATAGCAACAAATACTGGCAGTGTTAGTATTTTACAGCAGGAGCATAAAACTCTGCCTATAACACCCATGTGAAAGAACAGCATGTCCCACTTAGCATAGGACTAGACTTGCCAAGCGGGCAAGACTCTTCAGCTTTCTGGATGGTGTTCTGGTACTTCTTCTGACATTCCCAAGAACTGCTGTCTTGGTGAGGGCATAAAATACAAAACTCCTGTTCGTCACTGCAGCCTAGATAAGTCTGGGCAATGTATGGCACAGTCACAGACACATTAAAGGCTCAGAAAGAAAGTAAATGACTGGCTTGATGTTTTGTTCTAAAAATTGTGTGAGTATTCCTCTCTCAGAGGCCAAATGCTGAGGAAGGAGGCATGACTCCCATCTAATTCTGGCTATTACATTGTCCCTACTTTGCTGCCATTTAGATCATGTTCGATCATTGTCTTGGATCAAGTGACAGGCTGAGAATGGAGGGCAGTTAACACATGTTTGTCTACTGGTAATTTCATGCCCAAATTTCATTCTACTTCATGATACCACTCACAAAATCTCAATGATTAGAGCTAAGTCGCTTTGTAGAATTGGGCAGACAACCATGCAGAAAGTTTTTTATGTTAATAGCGACACCGTAAGGAGGATAAAGGCCTTGTTGGGTAAAGTGAGTGTAGACGTACTCTCTCAAGCCTTCAGCGGGGATCACAGATTGCATGTGGAAAAGCAGCAGCAGCAGCCTATGAAGGTGAGATCACAGAACTACTCCATAAGGCTGTTGGTGTTTTTTCATATCTGCATTTTTGCTTGTTGTGTGGTGCAAATTCTGGCCTTCTGTGGAAGAAGACGACAGTCTTGTTGCAATAATGGAAGAAAAGCAGACTGGGGTTATCATAATATGCTGCTCCCACCACTGAGGATTTACTGTGATTTACCTGATTTTGGTGTTGACCAAGGGACCTTTCAGTAAAAAAAAAAAAAGAAAGATAACATTCTATTAAAAAAGTGAAAGGAACAACATCTGTCTTATCTAGTTCTTTTCTGTGAACCTTAATAAGAAACTTCCAGCTTGCACAGGCTACTGAAATGCTGTACATGCGTTTGGATACAATGAATACAACATGTGTGGACAGGTAAATGTGTTTGGGAGACAAGGTAGTCAGAAATCCTTGTTAGAACTTACTGGTGCTATTCAAAATGCTTTCTGGGCTCTAGCTTTGAGAAATCTGAAGAGAAGGGTGAAGGACTGACTGTTTGCCACTTCCTCCCAGCAGCACACCCCCAGAGGTCACAAGTCTAGCTGTCTGTACAGGACAGTTGAGATTAGTGACACCTTCTCTGTGTTCAAGGTTGTTCATAGTCCCATAGTACTCCTATGTAGTACTATGCCTGCTCCTTACTGATCTCGGAGGAGGTTTGGAGTGCAGTTAATGGTGTATTTGCCACCAGAAGAGGAGAGTAGTGATGATTTTTTGCTTTAAGTGAGGTCTGCATTGTGTAGGAGGGCTGTTAACTACTCACCCAAAAAGCTGAAGCAGCATATTCACAGTAAGTTTACGTTTTAATTGTTAGTTTAATAGGTCGTATCTTTGTATGATCAGGACACGACAGGCTATTTACTCATAAAAGCTTCTTTCTGACTCTCTGAACCCAGTCTTTTGATTGTCAACATAAATGCTTGTTTAATGCTGTAATAGCTTTAGAGTTTATATTTACCTTTGAAAAGTAGAATGCATTTGTAAGAAAATCTCAACAGGTTTTCCTGCTCTTCTGATGTTTAATGGAGCTTTCTTTTTCTTTTAATAAAGATTTATTAACTGGTTTTCTCACCACTTGAGCAACTTTCAGTTCCGTTGGAGCTGGGAAGATTGGTAAGTTTCTCTCCTTTTGATTCGAACCTGATACTGCAAAAACCTTAAAATTACATGCTTATTCAGGAAGTATCACAGCGTAGTGGCCCTATTAATTGCTTTCCTACAGCTCTTCAACAGATACCTTTCTTAATCTGTTCACCACCACTCAGTGGTAGATTATCTTGATAATCTCTTTAGTCACTGTATTGTCCCTGGTAAACTTTGTGGTAAATTGTGTAAATGTTCACTAAATAGGGGAAGCAGTAATGTTATTTCTTTACTTTGTCCCACACCCTTAGTCAGTTGCTGGCATATTTTCTAAAATGACTCCCCAGTTTACTTTCAATAGTTTGCCCTGACTCGTTTCCTATATTCATACTGTAATCTTGCTCCCTGTCCTACCCTAAACCTTCATTATAACCTTTATCCTTGAGACCTTGTGATCTCTCTCCCTCCTGCCAAATCCTAGCACCTGAAGTTCTGTCAGAGCTGGCCCTACCATCCATTCTTACCATGCCAAATCATGAACTTGCATCTCTAGCAGGAGCTCCCTGGACTCCATCAGTGTCTAACCAGAGGTTCCCCTGAGCTTTCCATTCCAGGCACCATGTAGAAAGAGACATCACCTCGGAGTTAAGTCCTCCCTACTTAACTTCCACAGCCTGCTACCATTCATGCTTTCTGTAGCTGATCTGCCAGTGTCCTGGTGGAGGGGGAGTGCAACTCTTTTTGTGATAACATTTTTGTGGCTTTACTTCAGTTTCTTGTGTTGTCCTCTTGTGGAGTTAAGTGCTTGCTGGCTGTCCTAGTATACATTCATGCTGACTGACCAGGCAGCAGTCTTCAAAGAACTGAATTTTCTTTGCCTGGATGTTCCTTGATGGCAGTGCTTCTGTGGGTCTCGCTCACAAGCGGCCATATTGCACAGATCTCACAAGTGACTGTATTTGAGGCTTTTCTTCATCTGAAATGTGTTTGTAATCAGCCATAAGTTCAAAAATTCCTGTGAGGGAGGAAGAGAGTATGAAATCACATGAGGTTTCTTAAGGAGAGGGAAAGCCAGGTAACCATAAGCACAAATTATTTTTAATCTGGTCGGGGAAGGGAAGCTACCTGAAAATACATACCACAGACACAGAGATTTCAAGAATACTAATGGCCAATAAGAAAATAGTCATAAACTTACCTCATTGTCTTACAATTGCCTACGCTCTAAAACTGTCAAGCCCTGCAGTTGTCCTTAGATCATGATTGGTTTGTACCTATTAGAAAATTATTAGCCAAAAAGAAACTAAAGTAAAATTGTTTTATTAAAAGCTATTGCGTTCTGTCCTTTGATAGGTCAGATTGTCTTACTCAGGACCTTGAGAAGCCCAAACCCAAATTTGTGAGAGAGGTTTTGGAAAAATGCATGCGGTAAGTAAGATCTTTTGATAGTTGGATTCAAGGCAGTTTGATTTTTTTGTTTGTTTATTTCTGAATAGTGATAGGACAAGGGGGAAAGGGTTTGAACTTAAACAGGGGAAGTTTAGATTAGATACAATGAAGAAGTTCTTTACAGCGAGGGTGGTGAGGCACTGGAATGGGTTGCCCAAGGAAGTTGTGAATGCTCCATCCCTGTCAGTGTTGAAGGCCAGGTTGGACAGAGCCTTGGGCGACATGGTTTAGTGTGTGGTGTCCCTGCTCATGGCAGGGGGTTGGAACTGGATGATCTTAAGGTCCTTTCCAACCCAAACCATTCTATGATTCTATGTATCCTGTCAGATTCCTTTTAATTTGGCTTGTATTAGGCACATCTGTTCTTGCAATTCAGTTTCAGTTAGGAGGTGGGTGTGTTGCTGGTATGATTTTAATCTGGTTTACCTGCTGTAGGATGCTTAGGACAGTACTTCAGAGAGAGGAATTAACAGGTGGAGCAGACAATAGTGAGCTACATATTCAAGGTACGCACACCTGTGGTTACATAATGACATGCTTCACCATAGGCATGGAAAGAAATAGAGTTCAGGCAATGTTCCTGGAAAGTACTCAGCCTTTGCGGAAATGGAGGGAACAGATCATCAGTTCTACTAAAAACTGATAACTTGATTATTCTAGGTGCCTCTGATGTTCATTGACCTTAAAGAACCAACTCCCCTCCAAGCAAACAAAACAAACACCTGACACAGAACAAGAGTACACAATCAGGGATGGACTTAAAATCGTTGAGATAGAGTGATATAGGAAAGAGAGCAAAATGTTCAAAAAAACCTGTGTTGTTCAGCATCCTATATGAAAACATTCATCCTGTTTTCAGTTAATTCAGTATAGAAAGTGTGAAAGTCTTGTGCTTGCAAAAGCAAATGCATTTTTTCTGTGGCACTCTTCCATTAAAAACTCTGGTAGCAAAATTAAGCCTTCGTGGAAGTGAAATAAGCTGGAAAGTAAAATGAAGACGTCCAGTTTAGTATTTTTACTGCTTTGAATACCAATGCCTTACTAGTTTTCTGCATTGCATCTTCAACTTTTGCATAAAATATCCTACTAGGCAGCCTCTAAATCTTTTCACAACCTGAATTAACTGTATGAGGATGAAACTCCAGCGTCACAGACTTGAAATAGAAAGCATCTACTAGTAAGTTTGGTTTACCTAAGCTCCTGCTACCCAGCAGAAACTACCATTCTGTTACTGATCTATGAAAGTTAAATATAGGAAAAACATAACACAGTCACTTTAAAATTAGTCTTAGTGTTACTCCCATTTTAATTCTACTGCTGTGGAACTTGTTATTTGCAGACTGTCCTACCACCAGCGAATAATAGACATTGTTCCTGCAAGCTTTTCTGTCCTCAGTCCTGCTAATCCAGTGTGCATTTACAAATATGGAGATGAAAGTAATAGTAAGTATGAAAGTTACTGAGGGGTCAAGTTGAAAATAGTGTTTCAGAGCAAGGGAGTGCACTATGTTTACACTAATATCAGTTGTCATAAAGAGGGATACAGCTGAAATTAATATGCATGATTTCTGTATGCGTAAATATGCTTCACATGAGCAATTAATATATATTAAGCCTGAATCTCTGTAATGTAATCACCTTGGTTACTTCATGAAGAAAAGAAAATCCAGACACCTGAAGTTACTCTTGCTGAGGTGGCTGTGGTGGTATACAGCACGGTTTGTGAGAAGTCTAAAACAGTACTGTGCGAAAGTCAGCATATGAAGTGATAATGTGAGTTTATTTTTTGAACTTCATGAAACAGTAGAAGATTTTACCAGTGAACTTGGTTTAGTGAAGTATACAGAGGCAGCAGATGATGTAAAGCTTGAGGTAGAGAGATACCTTATTACTCCTTTTATTACTGAGTGAAAAGACAATCCTAAGTGTAAAAGTGTTATCATCAAAGATACAGTGAGAACAACCAAGGAAGTGTTGTATTTTTAGGGAATTCGTGGCATATGGAGTAGAGCTTTAGAGTGATTAGTTGAGCTCAGCTGTAAATACTCTGCTCAAGGTTATGTATTAAATGTGAATTAAATAGTGCAGACAAGGAAACGTGTTGAGTGATGTGGACAATGATACTCAACACAGCTAATCTTAGGTGTAGGTGGGAAGTGTACTTGTTTCTCTGAGGCGCAAGCTGATGTTAAAAATACTCGCTTGCCTTCTACATACTTTTGACCTCTTTGCTTTTGTTTAGGGTCTCTTCCTGGATATACTGTGGCGCTCTGTCTAACAATTGCAATTAAAAACAAGGCCAGTAATGATGAAATCTTCAGCATTTTAAAAGATGTGCCTAATCCAAACCAGGACGATGATGATGGTAAGATATACGCTGCTAGGCTTTGGCAGGTTGTAATTTGTTTTGTGTGTAGACTGCCATCCTTTGGGGAGTTATGTGTGTGGTGGTTAACAGAACTGTATGCTTTTCCTTCTAATAGTTGGTTTCAATTTATCTGTAAATGGAAATAATACACCATTGTTAGGGGGTTTTGTAAACATCTTGCATCCAGAGACAGGCCTGTTTTTCTTAACATAGGCAACATGATGCTTGAGGTGTGTTTTCTTGTGATCATTTACAGAGGTAGCATGAAAGAATTTAACACTTCCTTTGCCTTCAGCAACAGAGGACAGTTGATGCTGTTGTCACCACTCCTCAGATTCAGTGCTTGTACCCCATCCTGAGAGCTTCCCTCCCTTGGTGTAGACCCACAGTGGGTAAGATAGCCAACCTGCTGGCTGTGGCCTTCTGTGGCTATAAACTCATGATGGGACTCCACTCACGTTCTTTCTAGCTTTGCAGCTACAGACAGCACTGATTCCTAAAATGCATTTGTTTTAGGGAGTGAGAAGGGGAGTGCAAGACAGAGAATTAGGAAGTGACTGGAACAGGTTGCCCAAAGAAGTGGTAAATGCTCCATCCCTGGTAGTGTTCAAGGCCAGGTTGGATGGAGTCTTGGTCTAGCGGGAGGGGTCCCTTCCCATGGCAGGGGGATTAGAACTAGATGATCTTAAGTTCCTTTCCAATCCTAACTTATTCTATGATTCTGTGGTCTACACAATGGGGATGGCTTTGATATTTCTGTAATATTTGCGCATGTTCTGTCATACAAGCGGAAAGCAGCAACAATCTGGTTTTGGTTTGTTGTTTTTTTTTCCCCTGGGATCCACTGTCACGTTTCCTGATTTGCTTTAGGCATCACCCACCAAAGTGTGCTCTCCCTCCTGCCAGGTACCTTAGGCTATAGAAGGGGACTTGGCACCACTCACCCTAGTATCCATATTTGCTGTTCACACTTGCTGGACCCTTCTCCCCTGTCATGAAGTATCCAGCCTCTGTATTCTAATCATCCTCATCTTCCCCTCTCCTCATCCACTCTCCCTTTTTTATGGTCTGCCAGGCCTTCCGCTTGATGCATAACTCTGCGGTTTCCTTTCCTGTCTTTCTCTGCTGCTGTCCATCAGTGCTGTTATACCATGAGAGGCTAGCTGTGTCTCTGATGGTTTCTTCACTGTCCTGGAATTCTTTCTGTGCATTTTCTCCATGGCAAAATGGGAGTCTGAAGAACTGCACATTTTGGAAACTCTATACTAGCCTTTTGCTCAGGCTTGCAAAACCCTTTTGATGAAACTTTTTTGTAAAATGAGTTAAAACCATAAGTTATCTCTACAGCTAACTTACGCTTTTGTTGAAGTACTTAAAGTTTTAATTTTAAATCCTTGCAGATGAAGGATTTTCCTTCAACCCTCTGAAAATAGAAGTTTTTGTTCAGACTCTGCTCCATCTAGCTGCAAAGTCTTTCAGCCATTCCTTCAGTGCTCTGGCAAAGTAAGTGTAATATGTGCATTCTTTTGGGGCTGTTTAATTCTGACAGCATGATAAAAAACTGTAATGCAGGCTTCAGCAATGTTTTAGGTGCCTCCTCAATGCAATATGATTAGGAGAAGAATGATACTGCTTACTGAAGGAATGGTAGTATAACTCCTAAGTTGTAGATGTGAATGAAATCAACAGAAATGCGTACCTTACAGACACATGATGTAAATCAAACAAATAAGACAGGTTTGGAACATTACTTCATATTAGAATTACTCATTTGCTGATTATGGTGCGGAACAAGGGCTTATCCTTACATTCAAATAACTGGGTAGCTCCCACCACAATACCTTGTACTGTGAATATGACTCTAGAACAGTTATGTATGTATAAAAAGTGAAGAAAGAAAAAGGAAAACATGAAACTTCAAAGCAGTCTGCTGTAAACTTCTATCTACCAGAGCACAGAGAGTGCATCCCTTAAAGCATATCTTTAACTTAATTTACTGTGAGAATTTTGCTACCTTTTTTAGCAAAATGAGATAAAATAACTTGGTTTTAAGCCTCTGTGTTTTGGGGTTGCTTTTAAATGGCCTCAGTACATGACAGGTAGTCACGTGCATCTTAATTATTTTTCTGTCTGTCCTTAAAGATACGTAAAACTATTACAAAACCTGTACCTGGGAGCTTTATAGAGGAAATGTTGATAAAATGCTGTAGGTAGTAACCTTCAATCAGTAGTGTAAGAGGCAGGGTAATATGAATACTTAAAGCCACAGTATTTTCACTGTTGCATGCCAACAGTGGCAGCCGTGAGATCAAAAAGAGCCTCTTGCGCTTTGTATTACAGTAATCTGGGTTATGAATGCTGTGTAGCAGTCAGTGTAACTGCTAAAATAGAGGCTTTTAGAAGCATTTCCTTCAGAAAGAGGCAGACTGGATAAGTGTATAAAGTTACAGAAACACATATCAAGAGGAAGGTCTAAGGCTGAAAAGGCAGCAAATTTTGCTCCAGCTGTGTATAGATAAGCACAGAGAGCATGAAAGTGCCTCCTGCTTCTCAGAGTATCAGAAATGTAGCCCAGCCTCAGGGAGTAGGTTCACCACTAAGATTTATTTAAGTTGCCTTTAGGAGCAGAGCTGTCATGTCTTTGTAGCCTTTTGTAGCTCAGGATGGTTATATTTTCCAAGGAGCAGTTGTTCAAGAATTGCTGCAGATAGGCCAGAAGAATTTTTGTTTACTATCTGAACCACCTGGATTGTGTCTGCTGCTCTTCTGACCTAATCCCAAGCCCTCCACTGACTACTTCCATATATTAAAAGGTTTCATGAAGTCTTCAAAACGCTTGCTGAAAGTGATGAGGGCAAACTCCATGTTCTGAGGGTTGTATATGAGGTTTGGAAGAATCATCCACAGGTAAGAGGTCACAATGTCAAGAATCCTTTTAAGTTCCAACTCACAGTGGTCATATTTAATAAAAACCCTTATATTTTGCTTTATATCCTTTAAAATTAACTTGTCTATTGTCACTTTATTTGGAGGAAAGTTCAGATTTTATTTAAATTGTATTTACTGTTGTTGCTGGTGCCTGAAATGAAGGCTGGACATAAAATATAACCATCACTGAGGCCTCCTCATCCTCAGAGTTCATGGTGGGAGGGCAAAGGCTGTCATTCTAACTTGGATTTGTATTGCACTGTTTGTCATACGAGAGAATAGCTTCTGGTAAAGCCATGTTTCTGTTCAAGACTGAAAAACACTATAGATATGTAGATCAAATTAAGAATTAGATCTTACATCAAAAGTAGGAAACATTCTTAGAAATGTGGAAAGCTGGGGGGGTTTAGGGATTTTTTTTTTTTTTTTTTTTTTTTTTTTTTTTTTTTTTTTTTTTTTTGTCCTTTTAATTGCTGGTGAAAGCCATACAGTTATTCCACAAAGCTCATGTTGGAGTCACTGTTGTGTGTTAGCAGAGGGAGTGGAGCTGCAGTCATTGGCTGTTCAGAACAGATCAGTCTGACAGTGCCATGGTTATGTTCATTCTTGAGCCAGAGGAAATAATACCCTGAAATACTGATGAAAAATGCCTCGATTGTTTAAGCTGTTCAGTTTCTTCACAGCATTTGTTTTCTCCCTCAGCTGTCATTCTTCTATAAATAGAAATCGATAAGGAACTCAAGATGAATTTGCCTGCACTAATTATTTCATGTATTCCTTACTGGTGTGTTTGTATTGCGCTTTATTCTGCTTTAAAGTGGACTGTACCTCACAGATGCATAGTCCAGGCTTTTGGAGGCAATGCTTCTGAGGACAACAGGTAGTCCTTGCATCTGCTACTGGACCTATGACCCATTCCCTATGGGAAAACCTGGGCACCTAGAAGATAGCTATGTGAGATGTCACCTCTCTTCTAAGTACACTAAAAATATTGAAAAAGCAGGATTTTTTCAAATATATTAAACTTTCTGCCCAATTTTTTGACCTTGAAAATGTGACAGTTACAGTCTGACCTACTTTTTAGTGCCATTTAACTGGATCAGAAGAAATTACATTACTGCAATCAGATATCCATATCCTCTTCCTTTTTGTTCCTTTGTATTGCAGCATGACCAAACTGAGGTGGAGGTTTCTAATATGGATGTTTATCTGGGTTTGATTTTTTTGATTAAGTAAAGATAGTTTCAAAAATACCGAGTTCAAAAGTCGTGAAGGCTTTTCCACTTGATCATGGAACTTAAATTTTCCTCTCTTGCATTTATTGCAGTTCTATCTTTTGCTTCTGCTCAAGCCTTTTATTTTTTAGTCCACAATCTCCCTAGCACAGAGAAGTAATGGTGCCTGGACAGCAGGGCACTTGTCCAGAGTCCGTTTTCATGCTGCTCACCCTGCTGCCATGTCTGTGGGAATATCCTCTGATGTGGTTCAGAGTATCAGCTGTATTTACATGACATACAGTGCTAATGCGTGATCTATGCTGCAGATAGTGATTTAGCAATAGATAATTGGTAGTCCCTGGACCAGCAAGGTTGTGAGGGTGACTTCTTAAAGAGAAACTTTTAACACTGAAGTGTTTTCTCAAAATCCTGGGCCTGTGTGTCTTGGAAAACGAGGCTAGGTAATCAGAAAATCTTCCTGGCAATACAGAAAGAAAAATAGAGCATAGGATGCTATCCTGGGACTTGAAAGTTGAGTGCTGAGTCTTCTGTATGATTCATTCAGTTATTTTAATTTTCCTTCCTTAAAAGGAGCTTTGTTACACTTCCTTATTTGACAATGGGTGGTTGTAAGGATAAATACAGTGCAGGCTGTGGTTCTTAGATACCGTGGCATTCAATCCCATCAGTAACCAAGATAAGCCTTTTTTCTGAACAGCTTGCAACTGCTTTAGTCAGTAGCTCCCCTCTGCAGTAGCCTGCTAGATTGCTTGCAACCCCCAGCATCACGACAGTGCCTGTACCAAGTAAGAGCTTCCATTGACTGCACAGCGCTGGCTCTGTCCTGAAATGAGTGGGTCCTGTAGAGAAGAGCTTACTGTTACATTTGAAGGCTGTTGCACTTCAAGGAGAGCAGGCTAACAGTAGCTCCTTCGATACCATGATCTGACAGGTAGATATGCTCTGGTTTGAGTACTTTGATGTCAAGTACTAGGACTGTGTCTCTTAAGACCTCACTTCCCACTGATGCTTGTACTTTGCTTTTATATGGAAGTATGTGTGCTAACAAAATACGTTACTTTCACAAGAAGTAGAAGAGGTTGTTAGAATGCTTTATGTAAGCTAATATAGATTCCCTAATTTGAGCAGCTTTAGGCTAGACTAACCAGCTTCCTAAAGTATTTGAAATCACCCAGTAATACTACCTATGTAGAGTTGCATCAATCAGTCTCTGGTTTTATCAGAGGCTGGACTGTTTTACATAGATTGTGTCTGCAATGTCTTTCTCAAAATATAGATGATTGCTGTGCTTGTGGACAAGATGATTCGGACACAAATTGTTGACTGTGCTGCAGTAGCAAACTGGATCTTCTCTTCAGAGCTTGCACATGATTTCACTAGGTAACAAGAATTTGTCTTGGAGTGTTACTTGTCTCTGAATTACTATTTTAAGTGGCCAATACATAGTTCAGCCTGTGAAAGCTGAGCAATAGAAGGAAAAGGTACAATTAAAGATTTTGTTCCTTCTACAAAATACATACTTTAGCATTTTCCTTTCTGAGTTGGGATATGAATGTTTATGTGACAGTTCCAGGGTTGTTCTGCTTTGGCAGGCTTAGAGACTACTTGCAAAATCACATGCTAGCAACATTCTTGCACTATTTCTAGACAAAGTCTGTTGCTGTGTGTTACCTAGCTGCTAGCTTAGTGTGGTCCTGGTCTTTGGTGGAGGTGTGTAGCTTGTACCACGATTGAGAATGGCAGAATTTGGTGTTGGTAGTCTTGCAGCGTATGTATGAAATACAGTGCTGGCTTGGAATTGTACTGCAAAAAATGGATAAAGAAATTTCAGTTAAGCTTTTTTACATTGCACACATTCCTGTGTGTTGAGTGTTCGCTTAGTCTAGTAGATGTTTAAGTATCATCTGAATTTTTTAAATTCCCTCAGCTACATTCTCCTCTAAGAATCTACTTTCAATTTTCTTTCTCAGAGTTGGGTTTTAAGAGTAGTGTTTTGAGCTTTATGTCTTTCGTAGGTTTTATATCTGGGAGATCCTGCATTCCACAATTCGTAAGATGAATAAGCACGTTCTGAAGATTCACAAAGAACTGGAGGAGACTAAGGCAAGATTGGCCAGGCAGCACAAAAGAGTGAGTAATTTGTTTGTACGTTTGCATTATTTAAAACTCAGTTATACAAAACTGCCTGCTGTCAGACCGGTGCATGTAGTTGAGTTTGAGAAGGATTGAATATATATGTTTATCAGGAAGCATGTTGGCAGATGTGGTCACCTGTAGCCCTAAGACATCGAAAACTGCATGCATTTTCTGATGGTAGCAATAACCTGGTAAAATCTTTAGTGGAATTCATTTGCTCTGCTCAAGTGCTCTCTTGCAAGTGTCTCTTTCAATACAAGCATGTTTTCCACTTGCCTTATAATCTCGATTCCAATTACCCTATTAGATGACAATAAGAACAGTTACAAATAATAGTTGAAGAGTACTCTTATGGCTTCTATGCAGAAGTGCACTGAAATAGCTATTTGCTATTGAAAAGTTGGCTGTTCCTGTGCTTCCTATGGATGCTGCTGTATTCTGGCACTGGCAACTGTCTCTTCCTTCTTCCACCTTAATTTTCTGAATACCGTTGTGTGATCTGGGTTACTATATACAATAAATAGATGAGCAAGCAGCTGCTGTGGTGTACAGTTCTCCGAAGTGGGGCAGTAAAATGGGGTGAGAGAGCACCTTCTGTGGCAGCTGCAAAAGACAGGACTTAAGGAAGCTTGGCTGAATGCAGTGCTTAGTTGTGATAGAAGGAAGTCAGTTTACAAACATGTCGAGAGTTGCAGAGAGCAGGAGAGAATTTCCATGTTTGTATGTGGTCTGTGGGAATGGTTGCCCGCATAAACTCTTAGCTAGCTCCAGAACTTTGAACAAAGTTGATGGCACATGGCATTGAGGCTGGTGATGGGTTTTGAAGAAACCTGCACAAGTCAGTCTTTTTCCGAGAAGTTTCTGTTGAGAGGTCACTAATACCTCAGAGTTTGCCAGTGTCAGTTCATCCCAGCCCCTTCATTCCTTCACTCCCAGCAACAGCCATCCTAGTTGCTTGCATCCTCAATCCACATTGATCAGCAGTTAATAAATGCCTGTGATTACTGAAGACCTAGATGTAGTCATTGATCTTACAGTGAGGCAAAATGCTTCCCTGGCATCTCTAAACAAATACACCAGTGTTTTCATGTCTGTACTTGTCTCTTGCTGCAGCTCTTTATTACTGAGTACTCTAAATTACTGTCGTGCCAGGAAGAAGCATTTGTATGCAACAGTGAGTAGTTCTGCAGCATGACCATTCCTTCTAGAGGAAGTAAGCCGTCAAGTTTTGATGTCCGCAGCATGAATTGGATTGCCCTACTATGGATTGAGTCCAAGGCTAACATGCTTCTCTTAGGTCCTATTGATCCTTTAGCATTTTGAGTTCAGGAAACCTCTCTAGATGGGGAAAAAGCAAGTTTCTATAGAGAGAATACAGTTAAATTCTCACTTACTCTGGTAGGTTATTTCTATTTTCATGCTGATTAAGAACTGTAACTATCTTTTTTGATTGTGAGTTGTATGTGCTGTGCATAGGGAAGTGAAGATGTGGCCTTAGATTTGTCACACATTACACGTGACAAATATTTGAACTTTTGAGCTGTTAATTTGTGGGGATTTTTGCACAGAAACAATCCTATGAGACTAAATAACTTTATGTACCATAATCCATAAGATTCTGCCTTTCCTCCTATATCCCTTGTAATCCTGTGTAAGACTTTGTTACCTGAGCTCCCACGTCTGGTACCGCCGTGTACTTTGTATTTTTGTTGTAGTTTTGCTTTAGTTTCAAGACAATGAGAAATGTCATGTTCCTAGTTAGTAGTTTGGTTTCCATGCTGACCCTTTGTAGTCTGAGAGCATCTCTTTGATCATGCATATAGGGAGTCCCCACTTGAACACCATGGGCTACACTCTTGTTGTCAGTGCTAACCAGCCAGATTCATCTGAGTTCTTGCACAGAGCGTTTTACTTTGTGGAGCCCTGAGATCTCAGAACTGTTCATTGAATTAATTGCCTGCCCTGCTACAGTAGGCACAATTTAAAAAATCTATGCCAGATTTCTTTTCTAAAGCTGTTCATTATCTGGTAATGATAAAGTCAGCAGGGGTATTACCTTTTACTGCGTTTCCACTAAATAAAGGACCGATGAATCTTTAAGCTTGGTTTTTCTGAAATCTTGGTTGTCGGTTTTTTTCCCAGGACTTTCCCAAATTGGCATTTTTCCTTTCGGATTTCTTCCCTGAATTATATTCAAAGTAAATGTCCTTCAAAATACAATACTTACCCAAGCTGCAGAGCAGCTGCTGCTGCTCTTAAGTTGCTCTGCAGACCGTTTCACACATGGAACCTTAGGGCATTAACAGTTCCCACAGGTAGCCAGGTTGCTTGGTTAGTCCTGTGTTGTTGTCCCTTACAGCGAGACAGTGATGATGACGATGACGACGATGACCGCAGCAGCGATCGGGAGGATGGGCCCCTGGAAGAGCAGATAGAGCGCCTGCAGGAAAAAGTAGAGTCAGCCCAGAGCGAGCAGAAGAATCTCTTCCTTGTTATCTTCCAGGTGATGGGCACACAGTTCCCACTCCCAATCCCACACGGGATTTATAAGCTTTTGGCGTCATTGGTATCTTGGGCATCTTTTTGGAGTAAGAATATAGGAAAGGGTTGAAGGATTTACTATGGGTTAGAACCAGTCCAGACCATCCCCTTGCAAAGACTGCTTCTGAGCAGGATCTGCTCAGTTTCCAGTGCTTGGGATCAGGGAGTTCTGCTATTGTACAGTTTCCTGAACAACCAGAAGGTAACTAGATTGTAGTTGCTTAAATTCAGTGTTAGCTAAGCAAAATACTTAAAGATAATTATTTTCACATTGCTGTCAAATCCACTGTCCCCTGGATCCTCTTAGCTGAGGTTAGAGTCCCTCTTTCATTTTACAAGAATAAGGTTTGTTTCTTTTCTTTTCCCTCTGATGCAGCGTTTCATTATGCTGTTAACTGAGCACTTGGTGCGCTGCGAGACGGGTGGAATTGACGTGTTCACACCCTGGTACAAGAGTTGTATAGAGAGGTTGCAACAGATCTTCCTACAGGTAGGTGTGTGGAGGGCTGCGGGCTGGGGGGTGCCGATCCAAAAGCGCCATGTCTGGAGCAGTGCGCGGCGCCCGGGAGCAGCAGTAGGTGGCAGTAGCACTCTGCTCTGAAGGCTGGTGTGGGGCAAGGACGTGACTCTGCCTCTGGCCACGTCTCTCACACAGATTGGTGGAGAAACTGGTTCTTGATCAGTTCCCACACTGTCAGCACGCTGCAAAAAGATACCGAGATGTGATTAGGAATTTCGCAGACTTCCTCTTGACTGTGTGTTCATAGTAAGGGCAAAGTGGTGAGCAAACTAGGACGCCAAAATATATGTCTTTTATGTAAGTGGATTAAAGTGTTGCAGAATTCCGCCTAATAAGATGCATAAGTATTTTTCAGAGGTCATTTTTGAATTCTTGGCTCTGTCTTAAATCGGATAGCGAGCACAAGTGGCTGCGTGAAAGTGATAGGAATATAAAATTACACCTGTATGAGCAGCAGAATTCCTGTAGAGGAATGGGATTGGTTTTGTAGTCCCCCTCTGAGCTGAGCCCTTCATGGGTAGTAGGTCTGCCTCCAGTGGAAAGCAAGTATCAAGATTTTCTTAGGAACCTCTGCAGTTGCATGGGATCCTGTGCACAATTCAGGATCCAGGAAAGAAGAGCTACGGTTTGCTCTTCAAAAAGGATTTCCACGATTGCTTTTTTCTCGCAGTCAGTGTGGCTCAGCATCACACTTGCCTTGTCAGTGGCTACTGCACTGTGGAAACGCTTAACAACTTCGATGAAGACATTTGACCTGTGATTCTTACATGTCTTAACCTCTCTGCTTGTTCTTATATAAATACAAATTAAATGTGTTTTGTTTTTTTTTTTATCTGCCAGCATCACCAGATCATCCAGCAATACATGGTTACCCTAGAGAACCTCCTGTTTACAGCTGAACTGGACCACCATATACTGGCCGTGTTTCAGCAGTTCTGTGCTCTGCAGGCTTGAGGATTATTCACGGGCAGAGTCTTGTCTGCAGGACTTTAGTGAATTTAACATTTGGTTTTTTTACATGATAAAACTTGATATGGGGATAGAAAAACTTTTTGACTAAAACTGGCTTTCGTGTGCTCCTATATAAAACAATACAGTACTCTAACCAACAGCAAACTGTGTAAGCATCATAAGCCTTATAAGAGATGGCTGATAGGGGATAGACGTGAAGTATGAATTCTTTTTCTTTGTCTTTTAACTTGGTTTGACTTTTGACTTCATGATAGTATTTTTGTTTCTTCTTTTTTGTTTATATAAAAATCAGGAAAAAAAAGCCAAAAAAAAAGCCCTGATATAAAAGCCCTCGAACAATAGAATTTTTTAGCCTGGCCCTTAAATCATAGGAATTACAGAAATGAGAAACAGTTGATACTGGTTTGTGAGTATGAAAGGAATGCACCTTCTTGGTGAACAGTGTGGTAACTTCTCTAGTATGACACAGAAAAAGTGTCTTAACTTTGGGGATGTGAAACACTTGAGTTTAAGCTTTCAAAGTAGTATAGAGCATTTGGATTTGTTACCGAGCCAGCTAGATTTTCAGTTTGAAAGAACATGGCTGTAATATGGTTTTTTAAAATTTATTATCTAGTGTCTTGTTACAGCAGCTACAAACAAGTGGTAGATGAACTTCATGGGCAGCATCTGAAAAACTCAGTCCTCCTCACGGTGTGGTCAGAGAGTCATAAATTGCTCCTGTCAGGAGTCTTTACTGGTACACAGAGACAGCAAACCAGGGCTGGAGTGGAACGGACTGGTGACTTCTGTGCTTCAGGCCCTACCTGGGTGTTGGGAGGTCCAGCACCCCAGTGCCAGGGCAGCTTCTGGCAGGACCTGCTTCAGCTTCTTCCTGTATTTCAGCCTGTTGGGCTGCCACACTTGCACTAG
>NW_009937454.1:31370-32743 GCF_000696875.1 Nestor notabilis
GGGATGCCAGAAATCTTCCAGTTAATGGTGCTGGATGAACCAAGTGCTCTCCCTTTATCTAGCTTAGTAACAGCAGCTTTGCAGTATCTGCATCTGCTGCCGTTCCCTTGGTTTAAACATGCGATAACAGAACGCGATTCCCACGTCTTCAGAAAACATTTTAACGCTGAATTAGGCGATATCTCACAGAGGAGGCAAAACAACCCGAGAATAGAGTAGCCTCAGTTTTGAGTTACACAGATAACATTACGTACATAAACACCAAGCCAACGTGGTCTCTATTAGGGTAAGCGGTGACAGATGGTAAGGCACTGCCTTAGGTGCTCCAGTTTGCTAGCATACAGGGCATTTCCAGGCTGCTCCTAGCCTCTTGATTATTCAGGTGAATGTTTAAAGAGTTGCATAGCCATTGCTATTCAGTTTAAGCTTAGAAAGTGATGAGCTTTGAGCAAGTCTGTTCCTGTATGATTTTTTTTGTTTTCCAAACATTATACCTATTAAGGTATTTCAGCAATATTTCAGGATCAACTTGACCTCCTGATCAACTGAGGAGGTTAAAAACGGAGCTTCCTACTTTGACCTAAGTTTGTATGTGGCCCATAGCATTCCCATATATCCTCATAGACTTAGATTTGTTACTTCTGCTTTCTCTGCTTTACCTTTTACTGATTTGGTTCTTCCTTCCATTATTTCAGGGTATACTGTTACTTGTTACTTGTAAATTTGCTTTATGCAAGGGTTTTGTCAGTCATGCACAGACTAATGCTTCAAATATTTTTTTTGTTATTGTCCTTGAGTAATCAAATAGCTGTTTGGGTCTTTTTTAAAGAAACATTTAATACTGTAGAGGTTTTAATTGGGTTTTAATAGTTTTTTCACTGGCTTGGACCAGTGTCAGAGTTCTGATACTAGCTAATCGTGGGGGTCTGACTATACATGGGACTTCCATAATAATGCAGTTAGTTAAAACTTGCAAACTTGTAACTTCCTCTGAGCCTTGCAAATACGGGTGCTGGAGATCCAGTTGCACATGCCTAGGCGTAATCCTACAATTTAAAACCACCTAGCACTGTCTTTCAGAATCGATTTGATTTACATGGCGATCATGGGCTGTGATTGCATTTCCCGCCACCTTCCCCTCCCTGTGGGTCCAGCGCTGTACACCTGACTTGACCGGCACACTGGAGACGCTTACATAGCAATACCAGCAGCTGACTGGAGAACCCTGCAACTGCCGAAGCATGGGGTGGGTGGCGGGTAGTGTAAAGATGCTGTAGAAATGTGGTGTGGTTGGGGGGAAAAAAATGCACAATTAAAAATAAATGAAGGTGAACCAGGTTGTTACTGCAGTGTTTGTCCTGCCTGGTTGGGGG
>NW_009937455.1:0-17449 GCF_000696875.1 Nestor notabilis
GCTGTAGCTGAACCCAGGACAACTTGCTTCAACAGCTCTGTATCCTTCTTATGTTGAGAACACCAGAAATGCACACAGTGCTCCATGTGGGGTCTCACAAGAGCAGAGCAGAGGGGCAGGATTGCCTCCTTTGACCTGCTGCTCACACTCCTTTTGATGCAACCCAAGATACAGTTGGCTTTCTGGGCTGCGAGTACGTAGTGAAGCTGGCTCATATTCAGATTTATCCTTTTGCTGCTCATCTGCAAGGGATTATTTATCCCAGTAGCCATCAGAGATAGTATATGACTTAATGATTTGTGTACATCTTTACAGCCACTCAAAACTGAAACATCTACTATAGATACAGACATTGTCATAGATTTATCTGATGCTATGAAGATGCCAAGACCAGCCATGTACCTCTATCAAAAGTAAACAACATCAAAACCAAACTATACTTACCTCAGAATCCACATAATTAGATAATCAAAGTGATCGCTAAAGATATTGCAATCCAAAATAAACTTGGGGAGGCAAATCCCAAGCATGTCATGTTGATAGTCCTGTTTGTCAGCATTCAGAAACAGCCTGTCTACTTTCATTTCAACTTGCCCTTGAGGTATTTAAATTCCTTTGATTGATTGAGGTGTTCAGCATTCATTTCTGGATATCTTAAAACTGAATTCTTTCTTTAGGAATGAACGATTTCAACATGCTGGATCAAAGGAAATTTCTACAACTCGTCAATTTAATGAAAACTCCTCATACATTTTTATTAAGATTTCCTCTCTCTCTACCAAAATAAATGTCAGTACTAGAGATTCACTGGAAAAAGTATTTCTGCACACTTGCACTTGTCTGCAGGGAAGAAGAAAATGGATGGAGGGCTAAAGGAGTGGCAGAAGTTAATCTCTCTTTATCAGGTAAAAGTTCATGCATTATTTACTTTAAGAATAAATGTAGAACTATTAGTGAGGACCACACTTATAATTTTACTTTGACATAAGAAAACAATCCCAATGTGCAAATTCAATTAATATAGAGAAACCAGCAGTAAAATTGGCAAGTTAATTAGCCAGAAAAAATAGTCACTCTATAGCTTCTCTGGGCAACCTGTTCCACTGTTTGACCACCCTAACAATACTTTCTTTTTGGAATTATGTTTAAATGGTATTTTGCAGAGTTAGAAACATGCTATAGGGCAGAAACATTAGAAAAGTGGCCTTGATGGCTTCAAAATTTTTCAGAAAATGTGAAAAGGAAGCTTAAAAGTTTTTGCACAAAAAAAAATAAGGAGTACTGAATATAGATTTGGGCCTTAACTCAGTTACATGCAACTCCAAAGGATTCAATTGGCTATTTGACAATCCTACCTACCTATAAGTTTCATGTTAAACTATTTTGGCATTTGGGTCTGATTGTGCCTTCACAATACAGAATAATTGTCTCTATTTAAGTTAACCTGTGTGAAAGATCTGAGATAAAACAAACAATTATTTTCTGTTACCCATGCTATCTTTTGATGTCAAGGTGAACAGGCCTTGTATGTCTTCTAGTTCCTAAAAGACAGCATAATATTCTTCTTTCTATGCCCTGAGCTCTGAAAATAATTCTCTGCCCTGTCCTCATCAAGTCTGTGACTAACTAGCACATTTGAGGCATTGCAGTTTATATCCTTTAGAGTTATTAAGATGGTTATATGCCCTCTCCCTTTAATCCTTTTTCCCCAACAAAATTCATTCCACTAAGCTATATACTGTATATTTAGCTCACTTAATCTTTACTTGTAAATTAATCTCCTGGCCTCTAATCATTCTTGTTGCTCTTATCTGCATCTTAAAAATTTATATTATCTGCTCCTACCACTTCTCAGATTTTAAGGTCAGATACTGATAGAGTTCAAAATATGGGAAGTATGTCATCAATGTGAAGAAGGGCACTAAAAACATCTGTGTAAATGCAGGGGGAGGTTTCCCCTTAACACTACTGCCATCTGCTTTGAAAATGATGCAGAAAACCTAACAGAACAATAAGAAAGAAGAAAAAAAAAAAAAGAACAAATTAACTATTATTCCTTTATGAAGTCTTTAATTTGATGTAGAAAATAAGGATTGTGATATGATTTTTATGGTTGCCATGAAAGAGTAACCTGACACTTATCAATAAAATCTGCATGAGATTCCTTTCCTCTGTCATCTAGTTTATACATGTATTCTATTTGCAATCTAGCTTGTATTTATATTTCCTATTGAGTAGAAATTCCGGACTATCATGAGGAGGGACTGACTTATCCACAATACATGACCTCTTGAGATGCTTTAAAAACCTTAGCAAATTAACATCTCCCAGATCATAAACTTGCCACAAGCGGTGATACATTTTAAATAACTATCTAATACAATTATTGCTAGCAATCGAAATCACGTTTACACCAGGAGCAAAAAAATAATGATTAGCATATGTTTTCATCATCTACTTTTTAAAAATAGGTAAGTCGAGTCACAAAGTGCCAAGTGCATTTTTACATAACCAAAATGAATCAGGTTTGTTCCAACGTACCATGCTGGTATTTTACACCCAAATCCTACAGAAATGAGACTTAGCACATAGAGGAAGATGCATAAAGATATGACAGTTCCGACAAAAACTGTCCTCAGCATCAGCTAGCTGTGTGCAGGCAGTGACTTCTTGTAAAGTAACACTGTAGCTGATTTTTGAAAATACATGAGTTATTAAGAAGCAATACAAGCTTGCCTAATGACATCTTTGAAGTAAGCCAAATTCCAATTAACAGGCCATACAGTGTAGTTATTAAAGACAACCATGGTTAAATTAGCGTAGTACAGACAGAAAGTGAGTATTTCAAGGAAATTTCGGAAGACAATATTTATCAGAATAGCTCCTCCCTTCAAAATATGCCCAAAGTAATTTTAAAGACTCTCTTAGCTCTTGTAAGAAAAATTAAACATTATAAAAGACTTTGCAGGCATTTGAAATACTATCTATGTGCTCTAGAAACTGAGAAGCTCTAGCCACAAGACTAAAGAAGAAATAGATAAATTTGTTCACTTTGACACTCCCTGGACAATATCTGAATAAGGTGAACTCAGCTTGAAGGGGAGAGATCAAAAAAACCTGCTTAGCTGCCAGTTATGACACTTAGAGGAAAATCTTTTTACCTTGCCCATGAAAAATACTCAGTATGAAAATGTTAGGTTACAAGAAACAGTCACACAGAGGAACAAAACAGTTCTAAAACCAGACAAACTACTGAAGGACACAAAGAAACTTAAGAATACAAGGATGATACTAACATTGACTCAATTTTCTGTTAGTCTGATTTGTACAAGCCAACATAAATAAGCATGCTTTTATTTGATAATAATTTTATTTCTGTAGTAAACGTGGTGAACAAAGTAATTTTGATGTGGCTTCCAGAGCATGAGAATTGTGAGTTCTTATTTATTTGAACAAATTCAAAGGAAGAGGATGTTTCATGATGACACCATTTAGATAGGATATTTTAATTGTATCTAAATAATTTTACTTTTGAATCTGTTCCAACTTTCTTGCTGCAATCTAAATTAATTTTTAAGGTACAGACTTTTACTAAATAATTTTATACATTTCCATAAAATCTTAAGAAGGAAGCTACAGAAGTTCAGGGTTAATTTCAAATAGTGAAAAACTCCCCAGATTTTATAATAAAAAAATACTCTCAAAATAACTTTTAATCTATTTGCTGCTCTTATTTCAGGGTAATGTTCCTGTAAGTGCATAAAATACTCATTCATCATCTCTATTTTCTCCCTTAAACATGGTTCTTCCTCACAAAAGGACATAAGATTAGAAATTGTTTGTATTCCAATTACTTTTGCTTGTTTGTTCAATCTTATACATATCTACCCCCAGTAATGAAAGGGCTGAAAACGCAGCACAGGCAGCAAATACAGTTTGATAGTGTACAGAGATAATAATAAATCATCTTAAATTCCAGGTTTATTAGAAATGACTGAAACACATTACAGGACAGCAATAACCTCAATGGTTGGTTTGCCAACCAGTGGAGTGGAATTAAAAATACATTAAAATTTATAGAAAGGAAAGTAAATAGCAGAGAGTTTAGATTGGTTTTGACGTAGTTAAATGAAGCATTATTTTTCTTTGTGTGGCTAATAAAACTCTACAGAAGTGGAGAAACATTCTCTTTTGGAAGCTGAAATGTGAAGAAAATCTATTATTGATTAAATTTACTACTTATTCCCTCCCCTGCATGTCAGTGATGCATTTCAGAAGAAAAGTGCAATGGAAGGTTCTTCTCTCTGCTTCCCCAGAGCATTAACTACTCCTTTAGATTTTAACAAATGGGTTGTGTTCAAACATTGTAGATACAAATGTAAAACACACACACACACACATACAAAGGAAGATGAGTTGACCTACTGCAATAATAAATACATCTCACAATTCTATAGCTATTTTATATTATATTGTATTATACTATATTATATTAATCATATCGTATTATATCATATTATATTACATTAGCTGACTCCCACAAGCTTCCCAAAGCTTGTCAAGATATTGACCAAATTCTTCTTCACAGCCAGAGGTTCATGAAACTAAGAAAGGAGATGTAGAAGTACCTGCTTGATACACATTTCCTGCATAAGAAAAACTTCTAGGGAACTCTGGGGATGGCACTTAATTTTCTAAGGGGTCAGTTGTCTCAGTAAGGCAGTGGCTGGCTGTGAAGCTGAACAAAGGATTATTAATGCTCATAGAACCGTACATCCTTCAGTTTCTACAGAAAAAGGTAAAAGTGCCTCAGTTGTGGTAATGGACACTGAGGAGAAAAAGCTATCAACAAGTACCCTTTTATCAGCTAAGGCTCTAGACATGGCAGAGGCACATCAATCCGTTAAATTTTCAGGAGTCCTCCAGCTATTTCTGGATACAGCAGCTCTTCATTAGGTATTAAACTACACTGACATTTTTACTAGAGGAAAATGAGGGAAAACTCTCCTGCTCTGATAGGAGAGTCTTTTATATTCAGTTTGCATTGACAAAGCAGCCTGTGTAAGGAAGAAAGAGGCCATTCGTTGTTGTCCTGGGTTCAGCTACAGCAGTCATTTTTTCTCCTTCTTAGTAGCTGGTGCAGTGCTGTGTTTTTGACTTTCAGTCTGGGAACAATGCTGATAACACCGATGTTTTCAGTTGTTGCTAAGTAATGTTTACTCCGACCAAGGACTTTCTCAGTCTCATGCTCTGCCAGGGAGGAGGGGAAGCCGGGAGGAAGCAGAGACAGGACACCTGACCCAAACTGGCTAAAGGGGTATTCCATACCACAGCACGTCATGCCTAATACAGAAACTGGGTGGAGCTACCCGTAAGGCCCAGATTGCTGCTCGGGTCAGGGTGGGTATCAGTCGGCAGGCAGTGAGCAATTGTATCCTCTCCCCTTGTTATCCCTTGTCATTATTATTATTGGTGGTAGCAGTAGTGGTTTTGTATTGTACCTTAGTTACTGGACTGCTGTTATCTCAACCCATGGGAGTTACATTCCTCCGATTCTCCTCCCCATCCCTCCGGGAGCTGGGGGAGAAGGCAGGGGGGGAGTGAGCGAGCGGATGTGTGGTTCTGTATTACCAGCTGGGCTTAAATGACAACAATTGTAACCAATGGAAAGAGAATAATAAAACTACAAAGGGAAAATACAATGAACCAAGTTGTATTTAACCACGACATGAAGGTTATCAATCTGACATCTACTGTGTCAGAGTCCTGTTGCAGAGCTTTAACATTGAGCATGGTCAAGACCTTCTCTATCTGTATCTCTAGAAACACAAAATAAAACTTCTGGAAATACTATAACTCATATAATTTCCTTACCCAGTTCCAGTGCTTTCTTTTGGCAAATAAGTCATTCAGAGAACTCCTGCATGGAACAAGTTCCTAACTCTACTTCCACTGAAATAAAGGAGAGAATATTTGCAGGTACAATCAGTACTTGAATGTTGGACTGGAAGACAAGTGCTTTCACCCAAATAAAAGAAAATGAAAGCTGATCTCAATGAAAAATTCATGCGTCTATGAACAGACATGAGACACATCAGCATTAGTATATAATGAGAACTGGCTCTATGTATCATTAGAATAGTCTATAAAGATATAAACAAAGTATGAAACTATCATCATAGCAGCACCAGAATCTTGAAGATCTGTTTAAGATTTGAAAATGTAAGTTTGGTTTTATTAATTTTACCGCATACCCTGCACTACAGATACCAGTAGAAATATATTAGTACGTAATGTGTACTTAACCTACAGAAGCTAACTACTGAGACCTATTTTCAAGGCAGGGATGCCGTAGTCATGCAAGTTATAGTAGTGTGTTATCATGCTTCAGGAATACAAACTGCTAATCTCTGCTGGTCATAAAGAAGCCTTTTCTTTAGAGCAGTGGTGGGGATTGAACACAACTCATTGTGTATTACTTAGAAGCTAGAATGTTTGAATCTTGCCTTCATCTGAAAAAAACCCCAGCAATGACAGAAAAAAAAAATCCAAGAAAATGCTAAAATGGTCTGAGAATCTGAAACTTCATTTTTTAAGGTGATTATTTGACTGGTCAGAAAGCTAATGACATAATACTGAAGGTTTAATAATTGCACCCCCAATTTCCATTGAGGAAAATTTCACGATCCTCTCTTGTCTTCATTATTGCTACAGAATTTTACACGGTTAAAAGAATTATGGATAGGCATCCATAACACAATGTTACGGATAATCACTGCAAACAAAGCAGGACATATCCATCCTTTTTTTTTCTTAAAGGCAAGGTAAAATGTGAGACGCGTATTGCCTGTAACAATACTATGGTATCTCTAAGAAAGATCACATTCCCACCTACCTTTGCATTCTCTCAAGTTCTTTAAGGTTTCCAATAAAAATGAATGCTTACCCTTTGATATTAAATACAAGGTCAGACAGAATAAGTGATTGCAAAAGGCCATTACTTTCCTGTCATCAGCCCAATTAAGGTTTCCAGCTGTCAGTATCTAACGTCGCCGCACCATTAAAAATAAAGGGACATTCAGATGCATTGATCTGTATCAAAAGTACTTTATGGGTAAAATTAAAAGAAAGGCAGAAATTATAATTATCTTACAGTATCAAACTATTAGATGAAAATGTTAGGAGGAATAAAGGGACTGAGACCTCTCCAGAGTTGCCCAGATGTCAGCTGATGCAAAAGAGCTAATTGTTGCTGCACTCATCATTACTCCTCAGCTTTGACCAGGTAACCTGCCTTTGGTCAGAAAGGTAAGACTTTCCAGAATATCCAAAGATCTTATATGCTCCAAACCTACTGACTATGGGCAGATTTAGAAGGTATCTAGCAAGGGTGTCTCTCTTTTCCAGACAACCTGACAGATGTAAATTGAGGAATAAGAATGTGCTGGAAGCATGGAGCATATCACAGAATTAAGAATCATGATGGTAAAATATCTGCATATAATGCCATTTGATTAACTTTCTATTTTCTTCTATTTTGGAAGTTCTCCAGTCAACCATAACACAAACACTTTTGTCGTTTGTTTGTTTTGTTTTGTTCTTAAATCACATCTGGAAAAATCTATTATTGAGCAAGGATTAATAGAATCAGTCTTAAAAAGATAGTTACCAGTTACCTACAACATATTCTTCTTCTTTCTCCTTTATCAGTTTTGTTTGGCTTTTTTGTTTCGCTTCCTTTCTTTTAGAGGTGTTTCTTTTTACAAGTTAACAGAGCAAAGAAATTACCTTTTTCTATATTAAGAAAATGCGCAGCATAAAAATGAGAGAGTTATCTGCTTTTAAAACATCACTGAAAGTTTATATTGGGATTCTTTCACGGTCAGATGAGGGCAGTTGGGATAAAATCACTTTTAGATAGCAGTCTAGAGTCTTTAAAACCATGTTGATGGGGATTGTGTGTGTGTGTGTGTATATATATATTCTTATATTCAATGCACTGTGATAAACCCCTACCTCCTGCATTAGCAGATTTTCTTTCATCATGGCTGGTTTTTAAAGTGAATATAGTGCTTTCAAAAATACATCAGAGGATTTAAAGTACTAAAGTCTTCTGAGTAGGATATACTTTTTATACGTTTCATTTAGGCATCTAGTCTAATGCTGAACAATTCACATTGCCAGATCATTAAAGCCTTGGAAACCATTCTGATGCAGTTGTAACACATTATTAGTTATAGTTCAGTTAAATGTATAAAAAGGATAAAATATAACCAAAGTAAGAGTTGCAAAATGTGAAAGGAACCTGCAGAGTTAACATCAAATTTAGTTTCCGTTAGTCTCAGCTTTACTTTAGATGCATGCCAACTAAAGAACAAAAGATCTCAATACCTGAACTAGACTTTCAGGTTTGGTTGTGTGCTGGATTTGTTTTTGTGACACAATCTTATAATACCCCTTTTGGTACAAGAGGCAGCTGTTGATGTCCTGCAATGGATACTTGAATCTAGTCATTGTCTATTACAGAGAATAATAGTTTAGAGTCGAATTTTCACTTTGCAGAAGGTTTCTGAAATTACAGCTATGAAATGCACGTATGAAACATCTACAGTCAAATTACTTCTGTAAGTCTTAAGGTGTTTTGCACCTTTAACCTCTATCTTTTACATAGCAGGTGAGGTCATAGCACAAGCTGTAAAATTAGGTCCTAGCAAGCATTAATTTTTAAGAATTTCATGATGGCGCTCCTGACCAGACAGCTCTTGATGCCTGACAAACTCCTGAGATCCTTAGTTAAGTTCAGAGAAGTGAGCTCTCTCTTCCATTTTCAACTGAAAAATCTATTCATATTTTTACATCCCAATCCTTATTGCTCTGTCAAATATGACAGCTGCTTAACCGTGCAGTCAGGATGGACACAGACCTTCATCTGAACACAGCTTGGCAAAGTCAGATTACACTTCAACCAAATAATCAGGCTATTGATTCATCACATCTCATCAGGCATAGCCAGGACTCTTCTGCACCTAGTAAGCCCACAACACAACAGTCAGCAAGGCATTTTAGAGGCTGCAGTACTTGGATGGCTTCCCTATGATACCCACAACTCAGAAAAATCACCTTCTATTACTGTGGGTGTTGGTCTTTTCTCCCAAGTAACAAGTGACAGGACAAGAGGAGACAGCCTCAAGTTGTGCCAGAGGAGGTTTAGATTGGATATTAGGAACAATTTCTTCACTGAAAAGGTTGTAAAGCAGTGGAATAGGCTGCCCAGGGCAGTGGTGGTATCATCACTCTTGGAAGTATTTAAAAGCATGTAGTGACATGGCTTAGTGGTGGACCTGGCAGTGTTAGGCTTACAGTTGGACTTGATCTTAGAGGTCTTTTCAAACCTAAATAATGCTATGATTGTGTTACTATGACACAAAATATGTCCCTTTGGATATATTTTGATTATCTATTTGGAGTAAGCAGACAATATGTGCCCAGAAAAGAGCCAAAGAAACCAAAATTACCTGTCTCAAACTAAGACGAGAACTAGTTGCAGAGACAGGAATTGAATTTGAGCCATTCAAGCCCGATCAAAAAGCTGCTGGTTCTTATTTCCACACTGTCCTATGGTTCCTAACTTCAGCCAGCATCCCTTGGCCACAGGATGGACATTCACACTGTTCACCTTTGATCAATGACGCTGCATTAATGTAAATTACCATGCATATACAACAACAGTTAAGCGCTCTGCTGTGGAATGAGTAAACCTGGTACTGTTATTTGTCTTCTGCACTATGTCCACTCAGAAGCAAAGCAAGCTCATTTTTCTCTGGCCTCACCTATTGCCCAACATACTCGACATGCCATTTCAGTTCTCTTGTTTTCTAAGGTGCTATGGAAATAATAGGGCACTGTACTACTGTATTGTAATACATTAATTTCTTCCCTTCTGTGAAAGAAAAATCAATACTTGAACCAGCTGAAATGACACTGCAAAGAATCAATTGCATGAGGCAGACATCTCCCTTTTAACCAACATACTGAGTATAACAAAAGCTCCCTCATTATCAAATGGAGGTGTATTGTCCTGTAGGTAGAAGGAATAGTGATACCTTTTCATTGGTGGAAGAAAGTACTGTCATTAAAACACCGCTTTAAAGGAGGCAAGAAAAGGATATTTCTAAGGTTATCTTTACAGATAATTTCAAAATAATAATTTGGTGGCATAATAGTGTTTTAATTTGATATATTTCTTTCAACAAGTACAAAATAAATCCTGCTTTCATATCTGCAGAGAAATCTGTGAATACTCAGCAATTCTGAAAATAAAGACAGAATTAATTCAGTAGAGACACATATAGCCAAGTAAATAATTCTGATATTTTAAACTTCCTTCTCCCTGGGGAGAAATTCATCCATATTTGAGAGTAGGCACAAAACTACCCACTTAAATCCTGATTTTTTTAAATCCTGACTAATTTCTTAGTTGCTGTACTGACTTTTGTATTAATGCTCTGTAAAAGGATGAGTGTTCATTATTGTACCTCATTTTAGCAACAAAGTAGGTACAATAATTTCAGGACTACTGTGAGATTTATTTTGTCAAGTCTGAATGACCTTGAGATTAATATAAAGTAGCATCTGTCTAAATGCCAAGTATAATCCTTTAAAATGTAGGCTTAGCTCTGGGTATCCCACATGTTTGGGATGTTTCACCAAGAAAGGCACTGTGATTGGGAGTCACAAAAACCCTCTCTTCACTTACCTAGACTGGGAGCAAACCTTGTGCCATCTGAGCAGCAGAGCTGACATTTTCAAAGCTCTATCCTAAAACATACACCTGTGTTATGAGGTAGCAAACGGTGTTCGTGGTGACTGATGATGGTCACGCCCTCCATTACACAGCTACTGATGGTGTAAGTGGGCAGAGCAGAGGATCAGAGTAAGTGTATGCAGGGGGACTGCTAGGTAGACAACCTAGCAAGCAGAGTTGAATCCTAGAATGGTTTGGGTAGGAAGGGACCTTAAAGCTCATCCACTTCCAACCCCCTGTCACAGGCAGGGACACCTCACGCTAGACTAGGTTGCTCCCAACCCCATCCAACCTGGCCTTGAACACTGCCAGGGATGGGGCAGCCACAGCTTCTCTGGGCAACCTGTGCCAGCGCCTCACCACCTTTACAGGAAAGAACTTTTTTCCTGAGATCTCATCTCAATCTCCCCTCTGTCAGGTTAAAGCCATTCCCCTTTGTCCTGTCCCTACAGGCCCTTGTCCAAAGCCCCTCTCCAGTTTTCTTTTAGACCCTTTAGCCACAAACTGTTGCTGATTTCTTCATTGTTCTATTATTTTCAATGAACATACATCCTTTTGTCATTGTACAGTAATTGCATGGTTTTGTGTTGTGTAAAAGAAAACTCTGCATGCTGAAAATAACCAGTTTGAAACTCTCCAGCTTTGAAGATAGCAGCAGAGTCTATTCTTTTTATGATAGGCTGACACTGGGTTATTAGTTCACGTTATCGTTGCTCAAGTAAGGGTCACTGGATTTTAACATCGCTGTGGCCTTCTATGGCCATTTAAAAATTCACAGTGAAAAGAGCAGAGAGCTCAGTGCAGCATTATAGGTCTGATTCTTTTTCTGTATCTCTTGTAAAACGCAAAGGTATATACTTGAAGCAGAAAGCCCTGTTTGTTGTCATGATGAAAGAAGCTGATGAATGTAGTTGTTTATTTATCATGGCTAAGATTTTCTACCAGCCTTTTCTTCTCCTATCTCCCCGTCTTTAGTATGGGCACAAGTGCTAAAGCATAGACCTCTGCAGCATTTTGGAACAAATTCAGATTTTTGAAGCAGAATAGAGGGATGGTCTGACATAAGCTCCACCACCAGCAAAGGAGAATGCAGACAGATCACGCAGGCAATTAAAAGAGCTAAAGTAATGGAACCTGGCTTTTGGCTATGCCTTGCAGATAGCAGTTTAAAACTGTAGCATCCATAAAAGTAATCCATATTCTGCTGGGCAGGCTAGTTTTGTCCATATCAGAGACTGAAACACAGATCTTCCAGATACCCATTAATTTAAAAGAAATGATCCGATAATCATTAATTTAATTACCATTAAGAATTTCTAATCAGCATAAACTCCAGCCAGTGGGACCAACTTTAGCTATAGTTGACATGAATTTCTACCCATTCAGAAGACAGTTTACAATTTAACTAAATGGTTTTTCTCACAGCTGACTGCATATTTGACCCTCATGCTCCTCCTGTCCCACATTTTTTCTACTTGTTGTGCACTATGGTCCCCTGATTTGTACATTTCTACAGGCTGGTAAAGAGGAAGAGCTGAAAACCCATTTGCACTGTCACAGTCAGAACCTATTAGGGAGCACATAGTGTTCTCCCTTCTCTGGGACCCCCACAATTTAATAATGAATTAGGAGTCATCTAGAAAACTGGGTACTTCAACATGAGACAATGTTATCATTCAACAATTACTCATGACAAAATGCAAGGTAAATGAATCAAAGTAGATACAAAATACTATCAAATTGTATTATATTACGATAGATCACTTTAAGATTTTCTTTTTAAATGTTTCATTTCAACTCACTGCAAAGGATTTCACAAAGTACACAGCAAGACATCAAAAATTGTTGTACTGATCCTGAAATAAAGGCAAAAGTTTTGTGAAGTACCATAACACTATTGCAGAACAATAACAAGTAAAAAATTAAGAGGAATTTTTCTCATTTGGAAAAATGTAGAAAGAAGTACTTCAGAAATGAGAATACAGTTATCAGCCAAATCAGAATTTGGACAGAATTCATACTATAACTTATAAGAACAAAACACTACAAAAATTGTGGGGAAACATTAATGAACATAAGCAACTCCTACTCCTTACAAAGCCTTGGCTTGAAGTCTCATTTAGAATTCATATAGTATCTCCTATTATTTTTAAAAGCTATTTCAGAAAAACACCAGATAGGTACTTTCTCAGTCATATGGTCTCTCAGGTATCAACACGGTTTAACCCCAGGTAAACTATCCTATGAATTAATTGAATCAGAACTAGATCAATTTTCTCAATAAGCCTCCTCCCTCTCTCCCCCCTGTCCCCCTCGAATTAAAAAATATTATTAAAATACCTGGAAATCCATAGCCATATGTTGTAAGAAAACATCCACCCCATCAATCACCATGGAGCTTTAATCGCATATGGCTTTAATGGGCAAATTCACTGTAACCATTCTGCAGACTAGCAGCATATGCTACCCAACTGCTACCACCTTCATGCCATTAAGGAAAGCAGCATGCACATACACATGTAAGCTGTGTCTGATCTAACAATTGATGTGGGCATCAAGTGACACTCTGATTAAAGCCACAGGATATCCTAAAGAACAAGTTCATCCACAGAATCTGGAAGATTTGGGTTTGGGCTCACCAAACTTTAGAAAAGCCAAACCTGATAAGTGTCTTCTGGAGAGGATCACACTTCTTAGAGGGTGTTCACGGTCTGATGATTACTTCAAAGATTTACCAAGTAGCTGGGGAGCTTTGGGAACAGCTAAGCAGGATCCTCCTGCTGGTCCTCCTGCTCTGTTACAAGATTTCATTGGGCTGAACATGGATTGAGATAACAAGGGAACAAGATAACATTAACCATCAGCATCCTCTATATCTGTTTTGTTGGGGTTTTAACTTGTAGCTGAAATTGCTCAAAAGTTGTTTCTCACTCACAAACTCTTAAGTTGGTTACCCCCATGTAATAAATGCCTTTGGTCTTCAAAAGTGTTACAGGAAATCTTTTGGTCCCAAGTCTCATGTACTCAGTAAATGGGAGAGTAAATTGTTGTCTAATCACTATTTCCCCACCATTCACCCCTCAGGATGTATACGCCATGATTAAAAATTCATCAGAAATTTCCATTAGCTGTATGTGTCACTTGCCCTCAAAAGCTCTCTCTGAGATGTGCTTTCTTCAGATCTGTAATTGAAATAAGAAGTGCACAATGGTACTTGGGGGGTGTTTTTGGTCTCTGCTGGCCAATTCATTTTATCTGCAGATTTAAAGCAATGCAGTGATGAATATTAATAACATGGTTACTATGTAAAGGCAGCACTGATATTGATGGATGGCTAAAAGCAGGGAATAAAAAAGAGGGATATTCCCTCTCCAGTTAATGTCATTTCCCCACTCCCTGATCCCCTTCTCCCACATTGCCTTTCATGTGTGAATATTTTCAAAAATTTCTCAAGAGGTAGGTACTTCTTAAGTCTTCATAAAATTCTGCAGTAGTAGATCAGATGTTTATGCCCATATTCTATCTTCTTTCACACTGCATTAGAACTTAAGGAGGAAGATGAACAATTAGGATTGTGTTATTTTCTTTAGCTGCTTTCATGCATTACATAGAAGTCTGTTATGAAGTAATGATGACAGATACGTTACACTGTATTATTTAATTAACTTCCTAACAGGACAGGTTAGATGCATTTTGGTAAGAAGCACTTTAACTTTCACATGAAAAGAAGACATGATCTATAGCTATCCTAATGACCGTGATTTCATATGATGATCAGAACTCCTGTGAAAAATACATTTAAGTAAAATTGCTATGCCACATCTATTTAGGAAACTATAAAATGTTTTGTTCTGTAGTATTTTGGCATCACAAGTTTTTCCTTCAGAAGCAGAGGAAAAAAATAAACATGTCAAGTTCTAACAGTTCCAGGCATTCTAGAATTGTCTTTAACCCACATAACCACTGAGGATGTGCTCTGGAATGATTTCAAGCAGATGCAGACAATAGCTTCATGCTTCAATGTCTGCAAAGAGTCACTAACTGAATCTGGTTTGTTATTAGTCATAGGGTAGATGATCAAAATGAATGTCAGAAATTACTAGCAAGAACAAATAGACATCATCCTAAATTGTCAGGTATTACAGCTCTTTCAGCTGTGATGTAACCTGTCTCCTGGGGAACATGCAAATGGATCCACAATCCAGCAGACACAGACCCTGGTGTCCATCTCTATTGAGTATCTTAGCTATTCATCTCTACTTCCAAAGGTAACGGCTGCATTAACTTCTTCCATGGCCACATTTTGAAATTAATGCAGCTGTAGCGGATCCACTGTGTATCCCCATCCTAGAGATTCATATATTCAAAAAGATTTATTATTCTGGCTTTATCACAGAATCAGAGAGTGGTTTGGGTTGGATAGGACCTTAAAGCTCATCCACTTCCAACCCCCTGCCACAGGCAGGGACACCCTCCACTAGACCAAGTTGCTTCAAGCCCCCTCCAGCCTGGCCTTGAACACTGCCAGGGATGGGGCAGCCACAGCTTCTCTGGGCAACCTGTGCCAGTGCCTCAGCACCCTCACAGGAAACAACCTCTTCTTAAGAGCTCGTCTCCCCTGTTAGGTTAAAGCCATTCCCCTTTGTCCTGTGACGATACAGGCCCTTGTGAAATGCCTTTAGCTTGACCATACTAGTTATAAAGCTTCTTTTTTACTGAGGCACAGCTGAAGCCAGTGTGATTTGTCTGCAATATATGAAATAAATACTAAAAGACCCAAAGACAACAGTGAACTTTTATGGCCAATGAGGTTCACACTTTACAGCTGGAGGTCAATTACATATCGATCTTGAAGGATGGCTGTAATTTCTAATGCAAGTCTTCCAATGCACATGTAACAGAGAATACAAAATTTCTGTTTTGATGTGCCCAGTAAGTTCAAAGTGATATCTGAATATTAGAAATACCTAGCACATGAAGCTAATGGCTACTCCATATTTATCTTTAAAAGGCCAAATTCTTTAGCCTGAAATTTAACGTCTTTTTTTCAAGCTAAACTTCCATCCAAAAATGAGATCTTTCTCAGATTAAAGAAGCAGTTATGCCCCTTGCAAATTGATTTTAAATATATCTTGTTTTCAGTGACACAAGTTTGCAGCATAATCATCTTCATTACACAAATCCCCATTGTCATTTCTCAGGGACCTGCCAGTCTTGTTCAATTTGCTATGCTCTGTCAACGCGTGTCAAAAAGAAAGCATTATGCCTTATTAAATGACATTACAAATAGAACTTTTATCCCAAACTGAAATGAAAAATAATTTTAAAATAACACTGTCTAATAACCTCCTGTGGCTTTACAAAATCCTTTTTATTTTACAGAATCTAAAGTTAATTATTTTTACAGCCACTCAGGGGGACACTAACTACAGATCTTAACTCTTGGGCATGGGATTATGGTTTAAAAGGCCGTTGAAGTAACAGTGACTCCATATAGGATGACATGTCTGCTTATGTGTACCCTAATCATATTAGTCAGATTCCTGCCAGATACAACAGTGGATTTGAATGTTTGTTTTGTAGTCAGGCCTTAACTGAGCAAATACTTCAAGCAGCTGATAGTGCACCAAGACAGAAATCTACAAAAGAGAGCAGAATCTCATAGAAATACCTCAGAAAGCATGTCCAGATTCCCATTACAAAACACACTACCAAACAGCAGTGACGTTGCTGGAAAATCCTGACACACGAATATGACAACTAAAGGAAAATATCCAAGTTTTGATATCAAATTTTCTTGCCATCTCCATAGGAGAACTGGCTGAAGATACAGTTAATCTCTCCACTCATGCATTGACTCTTCATAAATCTGCCCTTCCCTACATGCACAGTATTTATGAAAGGGATTATATAATTTGACTGCTTACAATCGCAGGTGCTGGGTTTTACAACCCATGAGCTCAAATGGGGAGCTATGCTTTTAAATGCATAATCTAAGTGCAAAAATTTCCAAGCAAGCTTTAAACAGCTGGTAAAACAGGATTTCCTAGCAAATCTTAAGGACCGTCCCTGCCTTAGGTCTCAAAAGTATAAAGATACTGCAGCCATGCTAAAATGTAAAATCTCAGCTAGGAAGGTAAATTTAGATGCAGAACCATGTCTATGCAGCTACACATACTTAGGTTCTAGAGCTAAGTCAGCATTAACTCAAGTGTTTCTGGGGCACTTTCAAGCTCACTGAAGCTATGTCTTAAGATACCAGTATGTTTTAGCAAAAGGAACTTCCTTTCCATTTTGTATATATTGCCTTATACATTGTAAAGCAAAAAACCACGTCATACTAGTCTCCTCCAAGAAGTATAGGGACAAGTAGAAAGCAATAACAGCATTTATTTTCTCTACCAGATGGCAATCTAGCACTTTGCAAGCTTAAATCTAGAAACTTACCTTTTAGAGTTGGTTGCTGCTATGTTTGCTTGCTAAGCAAAGTAACATTTTACACTCTTTTTGGGAAGAAAACCTTATAGATAAGACTAAACTAGCAATATGATTGGAGCACCTGGCAAAACTCTACATTAAAGAGTTATATGGTATGATATATCATATATACATATGATACAGGACTGATGGACAGCGGCAGAGCAG
>NW_009937456.1:0-2571 GCF_000696875.1 Nestor notabilis
TGTTTGTGGGTTGTTGTGGGGGGTGAATGCGTTAGGATGAGATTAATGCATTATCCTGCCACAGACTTGGTATGTAATTTTGAATTACTCTGCACCTGCCTGAATTGAGAATCGCTGCAGGGAATTAGGCTTCTCGTACATTAATGTACCACGAGTTAAAATTTCCAAAGTCATTGTGTTTTATTTAGGAGATATGATCCTGTTTAAGTGCTTTAAATCTCTGCTGTGAATGCCATATAGGTGTTGCCAAAGTAGCTAGGGCACTTGGAAGAATTTTACCTGTTTTGGTTTTTTACCTGTTTCAGTCCTGCAAAAGCGAGTTACAAGAAAGTACATTACTGTGAACTCGCAGATCTCAGAAGTGCTCACTTTATTCTTTGTTGCTGTTTTATTGGAATTCTTGAGTTATTTATTCCTTTCTGTAGGGAGTGAAGCCAATGCCTAAACAAGATTTAAAGCAAAAGGTAAAGAAACTGTTCACAATGAGTAATTCCTGGTGTCTCAGAATGGGAGAGCACGGCGAGAATAGTCAGATTAGAAAACGGGAGTTGAATCTGCCGTTTTTATACTACCCCCAGGATTAGGGTCATCATTTCAGCATTTGTTTCTTGACTGCCTCTGAACAGCTGGTCCTCTGTTTTCATTAAAATATTCTTAGGAAGCATCATAGTGGCCCATGTTTTTCTTTAAAGGAACTCTTTATGAACTGTGTACTGAAATTTGAGGAAGAAGCCAGGCTGGTACTAGACAGGCAGCAGCTGGCAGCAGTGGTGGTGGGATGAGATGCTGGCTGCAGTTAACACTGTGAGTTCCAAATGCATTGTTCCTGAATGTCCTAGCCTGTTGTTCACTATTTATTTCAAGGCATTTGTAAGACAAGTTTGTAAGTAGAAAAACATGCAGGTTTACCTTCTTTTTATATGTAAAACCAAGTGAAGCTGCTTGGATGATTTCATTTTTCCCTAAAATAAAGATAGAACTCTGTGTGTTTGATGAAATTTCTAGAATTTGAGTTTTAAATGGTAAAGCTTTAAACACAGAAATGGCTATTGCATACGTTTGATTAGTTGATTCCTGCAGATGCCACTTGGCATGAATAAATTCAGTGTACTTTTCTGCTTGGAGTGCAGGGCAATGATTATTGTTCTTGTCACTTAAAAACATGTTTTCAGTGACGTGAAAGGCTGATGGAAGTGTATGGTAAGTTGGCACTCCTTATCCTGTCATAGTTTCATAATGCCAGGCCTGAAATCTGTGTTTTTTCAGTTTCACTGACAGATTACACACACTGCAACCGGCTCTTTAAAACTTTACACACTTTGTATATCCATTTTTAACTACTATTTTTATGAATACAGTTACTTTCATTTGAAATTTTCTGGTTATTTCACAAATTAAATTCACTCCTTCCAAAACAACAGCAGCAGATGATTTGAGTGATAGAGTAGCATGGAGTCTGCCATCATAACTCTTCATTTTCTCTTCAAACCCAGACATGAAATGTTGACATCTGATTCTAAAGCAGGCCATAGGAAAGATGTTGGTTTCAGTTAATTTATAACAGTATACAGTACTTAAACAGATAGTTACAAATTTTAAAGTGGTTTCAGACATCAGTATTGTGACTCCCATTTTACAGGTATTCATAAATTTGAGCCCAAATGTAGGTGGTGAATTGATTTTTATCATTCATATTAGTGCAATAGACATGAATGGAGATTAGATTATGTGAGTTGGTCCCATGTTCTCCTACATTACTCTATTTCTTAGGGTATTTTTTCAAATGCTAGAAATGATAAATCAGTTAGAACTACGAACTTTGGCCTTCACTATTGTATAAAGGGGGTATGTGTCATATGCACAGCAACAGAAAAAAGGTCTAAGTAGTTTGGAGTGGTCTAAGTAGTTTGGAGTTCTGCAAGAACCAGTCTAGCTTATGTTAAACCCCACTGCTGCTGAGCTCCCAAGGAGCTTTGTACTCCATGCCACAGGATAGCATGCTCTTAGTAATCAGAATTTTAACTTTCATAGGTTTTCAGATGACTGAAGTAGAAACAGGAGGAAATGAATTGAATTCGTGTTGTTCTCTGTATCATTATTTAACAGGTTTTGATGCTCATGAAATTTCCTAGAAGGTGGCAGGTATGTATTTTCAAAGTGGTAGCGATAGGTTTGTGGTTTGGTCTGAAATACATTTCACCGCTGGTAAGAGAAAAACAACAGAATTCAGCTCAAGTGAGCTTGGATAAGAAGAATTGGGAAATAACCACTTCTGGTATGTAACTGCTGAAGGAGAATGAGCACAGCACCACACAATGGTTTTGTGGTTTGTATGTAGTTTATGACAGTTCACACTGTTGAATGCTGCAGAAAGATCAAATTCCACCTTTGCGGCTCTGTCGACAGAGTTACCGTATTGAGGTCACCATGGTGTTTGGTATGTAGCCTTCTGTGAGTATTGGGGCAAGTTAAAAGAACCCTTAAGCGGATCTGGTCATCTGAGTAGAAGACGGGCTGCATGAGAATGTATTAATACCCGTCTGTTGCTGTTCTTTGGTAGAGACACAGCTG
>NW_009937456.1:2590-5070 GCF_000696875.1 Nestor notabilis
CCACAGGCAGAGGTGGCGTCTTCTGAGACCTCTCCAGCTGTGTGTGCAAGGCACAGTGATCACCGAGGAACCCACGTACTGTGGTGCCAGCAGCTTCAGGAGGCTGCTGAAAGAGCCACTGTGGGGAGATGTACATATTTGTATACAGAAACCATCTGTGATCCTAGTTATTAACCTAGTTTGGTTGTAGATGTGGCAGAATCAAGCTATGTTTGCACTGGCAGATGGTTTATTTTTAGTTTAAAATTCCTTTTTTTTTTTTCCTGTCTATGTTTTTTTTTCTTTTTAAGCTGTCTGATTTCAAAATAGAAAACAAGCACGATTATACAGCGTGATGTTAGCAAGGAGAGGGAGTATCTTTTTTTTTTCGTAATTAAAAAAAAGCAACCTTGAATTCAAACACAGATCAGCAATTGAGATGTGCCATCTAGTGGCAATTAGATTATTTCTTAAATTCAGCCTGTAAAGGCTGCCTCACTAGGTGGCTAACACAATTACGTTTTTCCATGAAAAGCAGGGTGAACTTCTTTTTTTACTCTTACTCTGTTCAATTCCTGGCTTCAGTGAATTTTTATTAGATTATAAATGACAGCCCAGCTACAGACTAGACTGGAGTTAGTACACGTTCCTGCTGCCCTGGTTTAACCCCAGCTGTCAGCCCAGCCCCAGCAGCCGCTTGCTTGCTGCCCCTTCATCGGTATTGGGGAAAGAATGGGAAGAGAGATGATTACTGAAGGACAAGTGGGTTTTCTGAGCTGGCCAGCAGCCAGTTTGCAAAGACTGATGGATCACAGTCAAGTTGGCAAGCCAACAATTCTTGGCTGTCAATGATGAACTGACTTTTTTGGACAAATCTTTTATATCCTTTAGGATATCATAGAATCATAGAATGGTTTGGGTTGGAAAGGACCATAAGATCATCTAGTTCCAGTCTCCCTGCCATGACTATAAAAAGGAAGATTGGCATATGTGACTGCTGCAACACCCGTCACTGTCCTGCTGTCAGTTCATGGTCTTCTGTCCAGGACCTGTGTCCTGTGGTGTCTGTCACCAGTGTGGGGCCTCCAGGGCTTGACCACAGTAGCGCATTCATCCACTGATGAAACAGCATCCCTTGCTACGTAGGCCTCTTTTACTTGTTCTGGTGCTTTCACATACACATAATTCCAGTCATATGTAATTTAACCAATCTTAATATTTCTGTTAAAAACTATGCAGATTAGTGCAGAAATTAATTTTTCCCATCTTCTCCCTGCAGTGTTGCAGCAGTTCCAGTAGTGCTCAATAGTGAAATACAGGTAGACTCAAGGGCTTAATCCTGCCTGGCTGCAGTGGTAGGACCTTCTGAGTTCACCAGCAGTTTAGCAGCACCAGTGCAGCCAGAGGATGTAAAAGCAATGCATTTTTCCCCAGAGCAAAAGCTCTTATAGACAAAGCAACAGCTTCTTAGAAAGGCTGTCATTACTTGACCAGCTGATGTATAACTCCAGACTAATGGAATAGCAGACTTTCAGCTGGTTTGGAAAGCTTTTAAAAACCCAAAGGCCTTTGCATTGCAGTGAACTAAAGCTATTAGCCCCTAATTAAAACATGAGGTTTCATCTTTACCTTTCTAGAGATCACAGAAATCTATGTATTTTTCAGGCTGTAAGCCAGAAATCAAACATTCATCATGTAATTGCAGTAAGTGTGTGCTAATACATCTCATTAAGTGTGATTTATGAATTCCAGAAGAGCTGAAGAGATAAATATATAAAATTATTCTGAAGTCTGCAGAAATGAAGGCATTCATTTCTTTGGATGAGTGTTCAGAAACACGAACATTACAGCTTTCAACATTTGGTAAAGACATCTGTACCTTTGCAATTTGCTATAACAGTCTGGTTTCATCTGGTGTCCCTGCTAATCTTTCAGCAAAGACAACCCTTCAGCTGTAAGCATGGTGGGCCTCAGCTGAGATATCACCTTCTTGTTTGCTGGATGACCTTCAGTAACGTCCCATCTCCATCCTGGATGCACTTTTTCTTAAACACTTTGTAATCCATTAGAAGAAAATGGCGTGTTACTGGAGTGTGCTGCCAGTTACACAGCATCTAACCACTCTCTGACCCTGCAGTCAGGACATGAGAGTCGAAGGAGGAGGAAAGTCGTAAGTGTTAGTAGAGGTTCCCAGCACTGGGTTGAAGAAACTGCTAAGTTGTGAATGTAGCTGCTTGCTTTGCTGCAGGGGAATGAAAGATCAACACTGGTGCTTGACCTTAACTAATTAGACCTCACACGGGAGTGTCTGACAGGGATGCAAATCGTTTGTATTCCTTATTTCCGGCTCAGTTTCAGGCTGACTGGGAAGGAGTGATTCAGGGTGAAAATAAATTTTCCTGTGCTCTGACATGTTGCTTTGGAGTTCTCTCAGATATTGCCGACGACACCAAGCTGTGTGGCTCGGTTGATACACTGGAGGGAAGGGATGGGATCCAGAG
>NW_009937457.1:0-8181 GCF_000696875.1 Nestor notabilis
CCAACCCAAACCATTCTATGATTCTATATTAGTAAAAATATTAAGCAGCACAAAAGCCAGGGAGTAGAATGTTCTTGTCAGAGGGAAACTGGTTCTTTAGCTGTGAATATACGAAATAATACGCAGTCAAGCATTGCACAGAAGTGTTTCACAATAAAAATAAATAAATAAAAATAGCACAGATGCTATTGGTTTGGCTATTGGACAGATGATTCACTGTCATGTGTTTGCTTACCTGAAGTGCTACTGTATCAATATGCATTTAGTCTATTGTATGTGCCGTGGTCAGTGATGGCATGTACTGCCTTTTAATGTATTTTCCCTTATGAAAGACCAGCATATTTCCTACTGTGTACACAGACTTTTCAACTCTCTAGCAAGTAATAATAATTTAGAACTATGCTATCTTTTTGCTTCCCTCCCCCCCTTACAGAGCGTGAATCACTTTACCTCTCATGTGGCTGGGGAGGAGGATGCCTTGTGCCTTAATGGGTCACATTGAGGGAAGGATGCACACAGGCCAGTGTTGGCCTGAAGCTGGTATGTTGATACTTCTCTTTCTGCATCTCTAACTTGGACCAGACCCATCAAAATGGCATTACCCAGTCATATGGGATTGTCTTCCAAGCACCCACAGTGCTCCCCTCCAGGCGAGTACGATCTGAAGTAAAATCTTGTATGTAGAATACAACATGGTTTTTAGTAATCTTTGGGTGAAAAATCCTGTGCTGTTGTCTATCTGAAGTCATACTGTATCCTGAAGAACGTAGTTTCGATGGATGGAGGAATAAAGTTCTCAAAGCTTTGGAGATGTACTACTTTTTTGCTTTGGGAGTTTTTCATACTTTATCCAAGAAAAAAATGGAACCGAAATGTAGCTCCTAGAATAAGATCCTCAAACTAACAAAAATCATTATTCCTTACACGCTGAAGAGCATGCAGATTGCTTCAAAGAACTTAAAAGCCAAATGTCACATTTCATCTTCAGAACAGATGCTTGTAGTCTGTTGGAAATGCAAGGCAGGAAGCCTGGATTTCTCTTGCTGTTTGGGAGAAAATTAGAAGCTACATTAATTAGTTCATTTAGTAATGTTGATGTCAGAGGTGGGAACCTGAACTGGCCAATTGTCTGCAAACATAGACATATGTAAGCATAGATCCACTGCCTCAGTATTGATGTAGGCACCTATGGGTAGTGTTTAGATGTCTTATTTTAACATTCGCTGGGGCTTTATCAGCAATATTTACACTGATTAAAATTTGCCAGCACTCCTAAAGCATTTTAGAAACTGTGCTGTTAACAGTTTCTGAACAGTGAAAGAAGTCTTGTTGCCATCTGTCTAGTCAAGCACAGCCCAACCCTGATGAATCGTTTGTCCCTTTAAGTTTAAACTAATTAAAATTGTATTTGGGTGATGATTGTTTGTCTACAGCTTTTTAAAGATTAAGTTCCTTACAGTAACAGGAAAACAAAGCTTGGTAGCAATCTCTTTGAACAGCGCTCCTACTTAAAAGCTTCTAATACACAGGCAAGGGGGAATCTCACAGACCAGAATGAAATTCAAACGTGACATTGAGATGAGTTGTTCAGACTCAGAGCTGCATCTTTTGGTAATTCTGCTTCAGAGTGTTCAGCATCAGGCTAGATCTGCGGTGTAGATTCAGACTGTCCATCGTGCTGCTTGAAAATATAAGCACCCCTGAAATGTTTGAAGTTTCTTACGGTGGTAATATTTTTGTGGATTTTGGAAGGACAAAAAAAAAAAAAAAAAAAAGAGTTTTGGCCTTCTACACTGTCTGCTGAACTAGAAGGAAATGTTTAAGTTCTGTTTGAGCCAAACCAGACCCAAGTAGCTGGAACTTCATGTGTTGGTATAGCCTTATCTGTTTCTTGGGTGTGAAATGTCTAAAAATGAATGCATAAGAATATCAGCTGTGGTTTGGAAACCATACTGTGTAGCTGCTGTTGGCTTTGAGAGTTTGTTTGAGGTTGGATTTTTTTGTCTGTGTTGGGATGACCAGGTGAGAGCAAAAGTATATTCAGTTTGGAATGTGATAGGCTGAGAAATCCCTCTGTCTAGAATGATGCCTTATAGCATGAGACATGTTTCATACTTGGCAGGCAATATGTGTTGCTATAGAAGAGCAAACAATTTAACTCCTGGTTATAAATACCCAAATAATTCCTGGGAATGACAGCAGTGAGCATTCAATATCAGACAGAAATAATTTTCCTCCCTGGAGGGCAAGTGGAAGAATTTTGAAAGAAAAATAAAGCCTGGTGATGGGTGTCCTGTAACTTCTCTACCCCCAGAGAGGGTATTTTTTTCACTTGGTGGTTGCTCTATTTGTAATTTCAGTTGCCATTAGCTTGAGTAGACGATGATCTTAAAGTAGAAAATTAGAAAAGCACTTAAGGACATTTATCTAAGTGTTATTGACTATCAAGTAAATGAACAGTATGGATATTTACAGGGATATTCACCTCCAAAGAGAGATGGTAAGTATCAGGAAAAATAACAGCCAAGCAGTCCCTACCTTCTTGAGAACTTCCCTCCAATATACTGGAATCAGTCATATACTGGAAATAATGTACAAGCCATAAGACTATTAATTGTCGTATCTGTTTTCATATCTACAGAGGACAGAAATGGCCTTTGACACATTCTGAGTTCTTATACTTTATATTCCACACATGTAAGCTATATGAATACATTGCCTTGTAAAAGGGAGCTGTTACTGGACATTTCGGGTTTTTTTTCCTTTCCTGGTGCCTACTGCCTGAGAGAAAACTTTTCCTTCTTTGTGGAGTCACAATGATTTCCTACGGGCATGAGTAGTAGCTACAACAACTATCCACACTCCTCCACCTTGGGAATTAGCATTAAGTGGTTTAGTCCTTTTGCTTATAAATGCATCAGATATAAGAACCTACAAAGAGCTATCAATGTCAGTGTGGCATGGGAATCTCATCTCAAAGATGCAGGACATGCATGGCATGGTCTAACTCCACAATATTCTCCCCTTGCCAACAGGGATTTGCAATTGAGGGACTTCCTAACTCAGAGGTGCCAGTAGGCTTTATGAAAGGTGCTGTTTCTCTGTGATACCCCTCAGCTTGTCCAGCAGTTATTTGAAGGCATGTATGTAACCCTCTGCAGCCACCATATCCTACAGTAAGGTTTTTATTATGGTATTGGTGATTTTATTTGATGTCCTTTAGTTTTCATCTGTGAAGATGGCTGACCCATCATTCCTTATTATCTCTGTGCTGTTTAACAGGTAGAGGTCAAGTTGATGATAAAAAATCTAAGCTCTTTCAGCTCTACTGATATTTTTGATCTTAAATGGGTTTCAGTTTTTATTTATACTTCCTGTAAAATACATTGTAATAAAATGGGAGGGAAAGGGAAGTCCTCTGTATTTATATAACTTACTCGTTCAGTAGAGCTGTGTTTTTGTTGTCACAGATTGAATCGTTATAAGAACCTGGGAGGGAGAGGAGGATAATCCTGATAATCTATCCATCTTTGTCCTAGTCTCTTTTCCAATAGTGCATTTTCTCATTCTTATTTTGAAACTTTGTTATGCAGAAAAGAAATTTCAGCTGTTGTGTTCACAAATGATGTGTGAACAGATTTAAATTTCCATGAATTTGTCTATTATTCAAAATTATTTGGCTGTTCCAGCCTATTCATTTCTCTGTTCTTTGCAATTTGTTATTTGTACTCTGCATTTAGTCACTGATTGTGCGTAATGTTCCTGCTCTTGGATAGAAAGTCTTCCAAGTTCACAAAGCCTTTCTGACAAGACTGTGCAAATACTCTGGCAAATACATTACTGCATGCATATTTGCAGTGGTTTTTCATATGTATGATAATAGAATGTAAATAAATGGTGAATGCAGTTGAAATGGTTATAAGAATTGTGTTTGTACAAGTGTTCTGGAGTATTTTGTGATGGATTAGTGTTACCGCAGCTTCTCCTGGATTCTTTTAAAATAGGTATTGTAAAGATAAAGAATAAAATCTAAAGATAGGAATTCATATTGGCTATTTCTGCATGATAAGCCTTAAGATATTTTATACTTTATTAAAAAAAATAAATTCCATAAGCAGATGTACCATGTTACTACAAGATAAATTGTATGCAACTGCTACTGTCTCAGGAACGCTGCAGTGCAATAACATGGACATCTGCTTATTTAAAAAGTAAAAAAAGACTAAGCAGTGTCTCTCTATGGAGAGTGTCATCACTGATGATGTTGGAAATTTTGGTGGGACAGGGAATCTGCCATTGTGGGTATGTATGGGCATTAGCTGGATTCTTCTTTTGTAGGGAGACCTACTGAGATAGCTAATTGTGCTGACCTTTAAACTGTTGTCTTTAGGTTTCAGACTTAACCACCAGAAGTGGCGAAGTGGCATCTCTGAGCTGTCATTTGAGTCTTTCTGTGTTTTTGAGCACACATGTATGTAGCAGTTACACTTGGCTCATGTTTTCAAGATTACCTGCTAGAAATAGTACTTCTTTAAAAAGTGAAACATTAGGCTTGTGAACAAATAGAGGTGTGGTTTCTGGGATAAATTCTGGAAGTTTGGGGCTTGAGATTCAGTTTCTAGACTTTTGTCTTCCAATTCTGCTGCCAAGTATTCAGAATTATTTACACTTCATTGCCACTTCTAAATTTGTGACTAGTATGGTGCATTTGCTGTTGGAGATCTTTAAGGAAGATGTTTAGAAAAATTCCTTTACTAACTGATAAGGCACCTTCCCTCAAACTGAAACACTGTCATTTATCATTGTTTTTTCTTTTCAGCCTTTCAGTTTTAATTCACAAGGCCTTGTTTTATTCAAATAGATTTCAATGAATTTTTAACTAAGATGCTGAGGTACAACACCAGCTGCTTCATTAAGGTCTAATGGTATAATTCCACTGTGACCCCTTAATCCACTAGTTTTTCAGTTTTGTGTGGAAAAAGCAACCTTGTCAGACAAGATTTAATCTAGTGTTTTACTGCTGGTGATTCTGTTTCCATCCAGTCGCAGGATTTTCAGCTGTGTGTAGTGCTGACCTATGTCACTTACCAGTGCAGTCGATGGGAGACTTACTGATACCTTCTGTGACAGCAGCTTTAGAGCCCATGTGGTGCAGTTCTCAAATCCCCACCCTAGATGTCTAATTTATTGTTTATGAACTACCAGCACACCATGCAACTCTGTGTGGTTGTCAGTTGACTTTCACTGATGCTTGTTCTAGTCTACCTGAAGATCTGGTCAAGAATTCAATAGGAAATTTGGTAGGAGGGTAACCAGACTTTCAAAAAACATGCATCTAGGTGAGGGGGTTTTTATCATTTTGGGGTGCTGGGTTTTTCTAGTTTGTTCATGTAAGCTTGTCCTGGTAATTTTTCTCTGTTCTCTGAAGCACCCAGAGGGAAGGTTGCCTTTAGAAGGGATGTTCTTATTCTATCTCTAAGGCTATGGAAGGGGAGAAGCAGTGTTTGCTTGAGAAGTGGAATAATATACTCTTTTTAGCTTTTTAATGATGCAGTTCTCTCTCATCAACTCTCTGTGCAGTGGGAGCCTATCTTTGGCAGTGGAGAAAGCAATTCAGTAAAGCTTTATTTGCTGATAACTCTATGATTTTGATTATTTCCAGGTAAAGGAAACTTAAATTGCTGATTGTCCTGTTGTGTTCTAAAGAACACCAACTAATTACTTTGTTTCCTTCTGAGCAGCAATAAGTGATGTCATTTTAGCATTAAAAATTAGGACACTATCAGAGACAATTGTTGAGTGACCCATAATTAGGATTCTGTCTTCAGGTTTCAGATTAATTAGAAGTGCCCTCAAATAGGTATTTCTCAAGTGTTTCTTCAGAAACTGGGCTCCTCAGTGTTACTAATTCTGAACCACTCTTAAACAAACACAGACTTGGCTGAAAAGTCCAACAAAAATTCCTTAAGCTAGCGATTAAAACCCCACACTCCACCCAAATGCATGCCATAAATAAGTGACATACTCCTACCATGACAAAATTAGTTGAGGAGAAAAAAGGCTGATGGTAAAACTTGTAAATGTCATCTTCGTTAGCATGGCGCATGTAGGAGACTTCTCTAAAAAGAAGGATTCAGTACTGTGTGAATAGATGAGTACAGTATGTTAAGACTTGTGAATAACATAGTAAATCTTAGAGTCTTGCATTATGTAGTGTGTTGTTGGGAATGCTGCTTCTCACTGTTTAAATTTGTAAGACATACTGTTCTACCAACTACAATGCAGCACTGATATTATTCCTCCTTTGGGGAAAAGGAAATGAAATAAGGGAACTAGTTTCATTTGAGCCTCTGAGAAAGACACAATTGTGTTGTGTTCAAAACAAACTTGATACAGAGTTGTTGGAGAATCTGGGGATTCCAAGTGCGTAACCACGCAAGTACAAATTAGGACAGGTCAGACAGAAGCTTTATTTACTGTGGTCACTCACAGTCAGAGAACACTGGGCATCTCCTCTGCATCCTCGTGCTCTGCCAAGTGATTGCAGAGACACAACCTATAGACTGTTACACAAAAACAGAAGCAAGGAAAAATTATTATTTCAGTGTTAACAAAGCCAGGTACCCATCCCTGAGAGGGATGGACTCCTCAAGTAACTTGCTAACCACCACAGTTCTCAGAAGGCATCAAACAGTAAATAACATGACAATGTGAGGAGATAGCTCTTGGTGGTGCCCATAGGAGTGGCGCACCAAAGTATTACCCTAGCTTAGATGTGGGGAGTTGGAAACCACTACAGACTGTTTGCTTTTAGCCAAAAGGAATGTTCTTTTGGGTAGGATAAACTTCTTAGCCTGATCCCTCAATTATTAAATACTAATAATTTTACCATTACAAGAGTGACTGAGAGAAAGCAGATAGGATCTAAAAATATGAGATTTTTCTAAAGGCTGTAGCTATAGTCACTAAAGCAAAAGGAATTATCTCTATTTGGGAAATTCGGGAGATGTCTTGTTCACTATATTGGCTTAATTTCTCTGTACCTTTGCTGAGAGGTCAGCACCTTTTGTGTTTCAATTAAGTTGTTCCCTATTAAAATAAATAATGATACACAGTTCTGCAAGGAAGTGGTTTTATTATGGTTCTCAGTGATTTCTTTGAACAACATGAGAAACACCTAAGGATTCTGACTAAAAAAAGAATCAAAAGAAAACCTGAGTGTTAGAATGGGAATAGCAGGGAAATGAAAAATTGGCTACAATGTGTGCTAGGAAACTTTTCCCTGAATATCCTAGTGAGTTGTAACCCCTGCTGGAAACTGATGGAGAAATCACTGCACCACTAAAATCTGGGATCGCATGTTCTGCCAGCATAACCCGGCTGTGAATCACTTGAACTTGGCATCAGCTACCTAGTGAAGTCTTGCCCTGGGACTTTGCTTTGGTGGCATGCTTACCAAATCTCCCAAGGAGGAGCTCACAAAAGACAGTTAATACACTTAACTACACTTTGAGGACTCGGCTTCAGATATTCCTGCAGGAAAAGAAAATAAACCAACTTAGTCATTTGAGGAGAAGAGATGCCAGTACTCTTCACCTTGTCTATTTTTTTTCTTTTAAGGGCAATGAACAGAGGTGCCAGGGATTACAGAAAGAATGATGGATAGCATACTTCCTGCAATGAAAGACTGCAGATCAGTAATTGGGGAGCTATGTTTCTGTGTTTGAAAGATCAGCATGGGGGCTGAATGAATAGCAGAGCTTGTAACCTACACTAAATAATAAGGAGATGCAGCCAAAATAGCTGTACACAACTTGTGGCTAAGGTAATGATGGGCGCAGCATATACTGGGGAAGCAATCTGCATAATTCCAAAGAAGGACAGCATGTGAAAATAAAACAAAAACATTTCTTCAACAGGCAAAAAGCTGTAGCAGCATACAAAGTGATCAGCAAACACCACCCAGCAAGGTATCCAGTGTGGAGAATGTGGCTTAAAGAACAGCTTAAGGCTTCCTTTGTGTTTTGGGTGGGGAGGGAATGGGGGGAATTTTGAACCCCATCCTGAACAGCATGTTTTGGGTGATACGCAAACTTTCATATGGCTCCCACCAAAACCTGCTTAAATGATGGTGTTTGTTTGTTTGTTTTTTCTCTGTGTAAGATTCATGTCCCTTTTTCC
>NW_009937457.1:8212-33771 GCF_000696875.1 Nestor notabilis
TGCATTGTATGTGAAGCACACACAGGTAGGTTTGCTCCATAGAAGACAAAGGAGTTCAAAGGAGAGAAGGAGGGTTATTCGTAGGATGAAACTGGGGAAGACACAACATGTGAAGGCTTTGTCAAGGCACCTTTAGTTGAATTATAGTTATGAAGCTGTTGAATTTTGAGGATGTATTTATTAACAATTAGATGTTTTGCTCTTGGAAATGAACAGTCAGAGAAGCTGACAGTAATGCACAATAACCCTCCTTGTGGCAGACAAGCACATAGTCAAGTGAAGCTCCACAAATCTATGGTAATTGATATTGGCAGTTGGTGACCCCCGCAATGAAGTCTCTCTATCCACCCAGGATGTCAAGAGAAAATCAGAAATTAACATATTGTACTGTAACCAATAAGTAATGTGCATGAATTGTTGTTCTGGTAGAAATGGGGAGAGTGACATTCAGTTAAGGATTAGTGTAGGAAGCAGGAAAGAAAATTCATAGTTGAATGCATCAAGTAAAGCTTTTTCCAGGTTCTGCCAGTACCAGTTGTAAATGACATTGCTGATACTAAACACAAGCTGTTTCTATAATGAAAAGGATCACTGTGAAACAACTTCCATGAAAGTAAGATACCTTAAGGGCATGTTGCTAAGCAAAATTAATTTTTAACTCTTGAGCTTAAAATGCCTGGGATGCATTTTGGAGCTGCTTTGAAATTTGGATCCATGGACAGAGGCTGCTAGAGAAGTAGATGAATGGTTCTTTTAGGTCATAAACTTCCTGTGGCTTTGCACTGAATCAGTAAAGATTTTACGAGCCCTTTTGTCCTACCTGTAGAGCTTGTAGAATGTTTCTGCCTTTCCTATGTAAAAATCAAAGAGCTTGGCATGGCATTGTATGAAATTTGAAGACTTCTGCAGAGGTGAACATCAGCACAGCATTCGGACACGAAAATTAATGGCTGTGGTTGACAGAGGTGTATAGACTGTTTGTCTTTCACTCTATGGCAGATATTGTGCACCGTTCTTCACAAAAGTCGTTCCTGTCCTGGATATTTTATTCTGAGTGGTCTATTTGCCAGAAGGTGATAGAGTGAAGATGGAGTCCCCCAGTAATTTGGGGCTCGTAGGTAACATAGCTGTTATCATAATGGTAATGCTAAAGAAAAAATAATATATTAAGCATTACATGGAAGCCATGGGAGGAGGGCTTGAGTGCAAGAAGGTGTCTGAAACTGTCTTCTTAGTGTTTTGCGTTTTTTTCCTTTTATTTCCTTATTGGTTTTGAGTAGTTGAGAGATCTGTTTCCTCACTTAGTTCACATATTTCCCATCAGAAACTCTAGAGGAACAGAATAATCAAAACCCAAGAACCTAATAGTTTCACCAAAGCTACCGCGACACGTTTCCTTTCATTAGACCGTGGAAGTAGGATTGGTAATGATAGCTTTTGCTAGTTCATTCCTTGCGTGTTTGTCTTGAGGGTGTTTCAACTGCTATTTTTGCATTTTGGTTACATCTGCTGTTCTTTGTTTTTATACCAAGTTCTTAGATGTCAAATAACAGAGAAAGAATTATTTTCCATATATGAATATTGTTTTAATGAAGGAAAATAAAAATAAATCCACACTTCTTCTTTGAGCAATACTGTAGATGTGTGAATACCAGGATAAATTTCTTCTAGAAATTGGGGTTTTTTGAGGTTGATAGGAGAAAAGAAGAATATTCTTCATCTTCATACAGGTGTTGCTGGGAAATGGCTGTATAGGATCCATAATTATTCTCACTTTGCAGTCAAGAACAGGACAGCTGGCTTGACTTCTGGTCTCAGAAAAAGTTACTACAAAGAACCAGGACTGTTTGTTCTGTTTTGGGTTGGTGTTTTTTTTTCCTGTCTAAAAGTGACTCATTCTTGGCTTTTCTTACAGTTTTGCTGTAGCTATTTGCTAGTAATATGTGGACTCTGCTCACATGGTGCAGTGGCTTGACCTTGGCTAGACACCAAGTGCCCGCCAAGCTGCTCTATCACTGCACTTAGCAGGATGGAGGGAGAAAATAAGATGGAAAAAACCTCATGGGTTAAGATAAAGGCAGTTTAATAAAGCAAAAGCAAAGGTCCCATGCAGAAGCCAACAAAATGAAAAGATTTTATTCTCTATTTCCTGTCAGCAGGCAGTGTCCAGATTTCCCAGGAAGCAAGGCTTCAGGACGCATAGTGGTTGATCCAGAAGACAAATGTCGTAAATAATATTGCAAATTCTATTGCTGAGCAGATATCATATGGTGTGAAGTATCTCCTCGGTCGGTTTGGGTCAGCTGTCCTTGGCTGTGTTCTCTCCTAAGATCTTCACCATCCCCAGCCTGCTGGAGAAGGAGCAATGCTGGAGAGCTCAGCAGTAGCCAAAACACTGGTGTGTTAGCAGCACCGTTCCAGCTACCGCTACAAAGCACAACACTATGAGGGCTGCTGTGGGGAAAATTAGCTCCATCTCAGGTAGGCCCAGTGCACATGATTACTCTTAAAAACCGCTCCCTCAGCTTCTCCTCCCTGTACACCCACCTCTCCTCTCCCTCCTAGAATAAAGGATGAGGTTTCCCCATGGTTCACTACAGGATAATTGAAGTCTTGGAGATGTAGAGAAAGATGCTGCCAGTGGCTCTGCCTACAGGTGCTGTAGGGCTGTTTGCTGAAATGATGATCCTTTCCAATATCACTGCTTCCAATATAATGACTTTCAACTGCACTTCTCATGGCCATGCAAGATAAGAGTTTTGGTAATGCTGGAGGAGTCCACATGATGCAGATAAGATATGATAAGGCTGATGTCCTCATATTTTGCTTCTTATTATAATTTTTAAGCACCCAAGAGTATAAATCTAAGAGGCAAGTGATGGCTCTAGTCCTGAAAAATTTGGAGCCACAAAGCTTGATCCAAAATTGACTGGGATTTTGGAAATGCCAGTGGCTTTGAAGCTGGGCTGTTTGCTTAAGGCTAAGCACACTAGCCTTATATGGGTTTGATCAGGTGAAATACAAACTTGAGAAAGTGACATTATAATAGATGCTTGTTTTCTTCTTAGGAAGCTTATTTCATTGCGGGAGCTCACTAGTTAGTTCAAAGATGCCTTCTGAACATGTGTTGGTGACCACTATTAACAGCAACTGTTGAATGCTGCCCAGGTGGTCATTTTATCTGACTTGTAGTAACTTGAAAAGATGGATTCCTGCATGTCGGTTGTATGTCTGCTCTCCCTCTAAGAGTTGTACTGTCAGTAGCAGGCAGCAATCAACCAAGCATATCATCTTGTGGGCATCTCCTCTTTCTTCTCATTCTTAGTAATCTCATTCTTTCATAATCTAGTGTAATATAATTAGGAACTTCTGGATTTGGTGCTGTGAGTTTTATTTGACATATCAGATGTTTTAATTTTAATACTGTTCTTCTATCAATTTCTTTATTTCCCACTGTGAAAAAACATGGCTTGGTCCACACAGCACCCAGGAAATCTCCATGCACAAAACTGGGTAATAAAAATTACAACCAGAAAAAAGTTGATACATGGAAAATAGGCTGAGGCTTGCAGCTTGTGCAGCAGGAAAGCACAAAATTCATTAAGCAGTTAGTGAGCTCAGTGGTTTTAAATGCGGGGGAGGAATGGCTTTGTTTTATTGAGGCCAGAGTCTTGTCAGGAAAAGAGAAAGTCGGATAACTTTGAAAGAAACATTCAGATGTTCTGAAATCCTGGTTTTGGGGGAAAGGGAGACGAGGTCTGTACCAATTGTAAGGAAACTACAAACTTCACTGGTTAATATTGGAAAATACAGAAAGCAAAAGACATGCAACTCTGAAAACTGCATCCCACAAATAACACTACAAGAAACACCATGACTTGGTTTCTGTAGAGGGCCATGTGTGTGCCTGGGTTCATTCTTCTGTGTGGGTACATGAACTCAAGCAGGCAAAGTACTCAAGCATTCAAAGTTTGCAGGTATGCAAAAATCCTGAGTGGGATTAGGACACTGGGGTGCTGTTGTTAAAATACATTAAGCTGGTGAGTATTGTTAGTTTAAACTTCCTTGTGCTTGGGCTGAGTGAGGGTTGTGGGTATGATGGTCACATCGTGTTCCTTCAAGCCTGGTTACACCGACTACCTAGGCTTGTGCGTATTTCTTCCTTAACATATGGGGCATCAAAATAGCTTCTAAGCTGAGGGCAAGTACTCTCTTTTCTGGCTGTGATAAATGTTGTTGGTGATACAGGCCTTACATGAGTCAGATATTAGTCATGGAGTATTCTGCAAAGGTGCAGGCTATAACTTAGCATGCAGAGAATGGAGCAGTTTTATGTATTGCAGCACCTAGTTTCCACTTGCAACAGACAAGCAGGATGATACAGTTAAAGATGTTGGACCTTCTTAAAGGCTAATGCTGGGGCTGAGGTCTTGGTTGGCACCTATGCCAGGGATGCAGTAGGGAGTTTCCCAGTTGCTGGCTGCACCTAAAGGGACCCAAATTACTCAGGTCCCATCTCAGTCTTGCTGAGTCAGATGAAAAGCCCCTGTGAGCAGCACTGCCTTGGGCTGCCCTTCACCACCTGCCAGCCAAGTGTGGGCTGGTACCTCTCCAATGCCTACAGTGCTTGTTGTGAGCTGCACCCTGGTGTCAGCAGGCAGTGGCAGTGACGTATTTTCTGTTTCAGAATAGCAAAAACCATCTTCACTTTACGTAAAAATAAAAACTGTGTGAAGCAGCTGAGTAGCACGTAATCCTGACAGTGTAAAGTTGGCAGGAGAGGCAGGGCTTTCACTCCTTTCTCCTAGACGCTAACATGAGCTGTGCTTGGATGAGGAGGGAATGAGACTTGCGATCAATGTGCAGTTCAGTGTTTGAGTATTGCCTGGCTTCCAGAGGTAGAGAGTTCAATTGATTTCTCTGTCAAAAGCTAGGCCAATATGAAAATGGGCCTTACAACAGGATTTTTCCAATATTCTGTGGCTATAGTTAAAACCAGATTTTTGAGAGATTCAGTATGCTACCCTGCATCTTAAGTCTGGTTATTGCTTTGGTACCCTTGTGAAAGCTGAGCAACTTTGAAAAGTAGTCCCTGGAGTACACTTACTACCATACTAAATTTTATCAGTCCAAATCTGTCTCAATAGTTTTAACTTGCTTTTCTGAGCTTCTAGCTTGCACTGGTTTTCTCAGGCATTAGGTGATTGGTTTTTTGTTTGTGTATGTTAGATAAAATGCAATTGTGTGATTTTGATTATGGGAGCTGGTAGCATAAGAAAAACGCTCAATATCATGAGGAGGGTGACTAATGTTGGCAACACTGGCAATGCTGATAGACATTAGACGATAAAGGAAAGCAGATGGTGTTGCATGATTTTTTTGAACATTTTGCTTGTCTTGGTATCTCTAATGTAGCCCTTTGAAAAACATTACCTGAATTTTTGCTTTTTTCTTCTCTCACACAAAAAAATAATCCTTATGTTTTTCAAACCCAAGATTGTGTTATGGACACATCTGCTAATGTCACAACATAGTACCTGAAGTACCTCTGCATGTGTACAAAGATTTGTTTGCACTTGTAAGGCACTGCTTTGTATCAGGAGTGAGCACTTAATTTTCAGCTTTTGCCTCCAGAGCCTCCTGTAGAAAACAGAAATTGTAGGTAAATATGGCATGCCCTTGACTTCATGCCCATGGCAAGCCTCTGGGATTATTTGGCTTTGTAGCAGTGCAAAACTCATCACTCCAGACTTCAAGTGAACCTCAAGAGGCAGTCTGGGAAGCAGAGAGGTTGTCTACGGGAGGGACTGGGAGCCAGTTCCTTCAGTGCAGTTTGTAAAGAGCAAGTATCAAAGGGTAGATTTTGCTTGTGAACTTTGCAAACTTCAAAATGGGCTCTTTCTCAAAAGTCATGTGACACTGGGAGAAAACAACTAACTACACAGTTTAATAATCAATGGGACAGGAAAGAAATGTTGTCTGAGAAGTTCTGGCACACCTATACTATCCCCAACCTGGCAAACACAGAGTTAAATCTATCACTGAATGTATGGAAAGCTTGAGCAGATTGTGTGTGTACCCTGAGAGGTTATGGTAGATGTCTGAGGAAAGATTATATTTAGAAGGCAGGCAGATACTGGTATAGCTCCCTGAGGAACTTCATCCCAAATGTCAACACAGCTTTTATAGTAAAAAACCAAATAAATAAAGTAAAAAAAAGTTTCAGCTAAAGGAGGTTTTTCAGAGTACACTATACTGGTGGAAGAACTGAATTACTAGAGTTGGTGCTGGTATAGATGTATAAATAATGGCAGACTGATTCCATGATCTCAATATTTACAACTAATCCAGCAAAAATTTCCACTGGAAGCTCTGTCTTAGATTTCTGCAGAATGAGTTCACTCAAAATTTTGGCAAGCTTAGCAGCTAGAGTTCATTACTTTGTTAAACTCCCATTTGGAAAGACAACTTTTAATTTGCAATTGGTTAAATATGGGCTATTGAACAGCATCAGATTGTCATGACTAAAGCAAAGAAGCGTATTGTGGAAGGGGATAAAAAATTGCTTTATTTGAACTAGAAAGCCCCTTTAGTATTTTGATAAGTACTCTTACCATGCTGGGGCACTTAAACACCTACTGGATAGTTCACTGACATTTCAAGTCTCTAGATCAGATAAAACATAGCATCAAAGTGGTGGAGCAGCAGCATTGATCTTCCCCAAGCTGGAGTGTTGAGTGATATTGCAGGTCTGGTCAGTACTGCATTTTGGTAGTCTTCAACTAGCAGGCCAGCATGCTGGACAAGTTGCACTGACAGCCCCCCAGCAGTGACCAGAGGACTTGGAGCAGGGTAGGTGGTCCTTTGGGGATGTGAAGGAGAGAAGCTTCATCACTTCCTATGTAGTGGCAGGAGACTGTTCGTTGCAACAGGTCAGTGGAGACTGGCCTGGGAAGACTGCTCTTACCTAAGGTGAAAAGCACAGTGAGATGGGGACAGTGAGGTCCTTGCTCAGGGGCCATCCATGGGAGCAGCTGTGACTTTAAATAGTGGGCAGCACGTGACTGCTGGGTTTGCAGTTTGTGATCCTAAAGTGTTAAAAATCAAAAGCAGAAGGGGAAGCAAAGTGTATTTCAAGCCCAAAAGCAAAGCTGACTGAGACATGAGCTCAGCTGGGTTGGGAGTTTTGTCAGCTCTGGGCTGCCCCTTGCTGCAATGAGCTCAGGTCTCAGGCAGTTGTCTGACAGCAAAATTTATCGCTCATATGTATCATGTATGAAAGTAGGTTGTTTTCTATGCTCAGCTGTATCTGTGCCAGAAAGGTATTTATTTAGGCAGGAGAAAGGAGGAATGAATGCTTCTTTTAGGCTAGCTGTAGACCATTGTCCTATGGAAAGAAATGAAGAGTGGTGCTTCCAAGATGCAAATGCTAGGGAATTACCTGCTTGGACTGGTAGTCTCAGTGGTGTAATAGGGTTTTGTGGGTTCAATCTGGCAGCCATGGTCAGGGAAGAAGCTTTCTCCTTCCTTCGTGGAGAGAGCCATTTGCGAAGATCTGTGCCTTTGGTTTGGCTGGGAACTGGTGCCCCAAAAGATACAAACAAGCTTTTTCAGTTGATGTCTGGGCTACTGTGCTGATATTTTTTAATATATTCTTACTATTTTCATATATTCAGAAGGTAAATCATTTCCATTTTTCTTGCCTGTCACGCTACAGGGAAATATTCCTAAAATTAAACATTGATAGCTGCTCATCGCAGAGTGACAACTGAGTTGGTGCTGTAAAGCTTTCAGAATAACCTGCAAACATTTTGCCTTGGTGGTATGAAGAAAGCAAAAGGAGTGAATCTTAATGGTAGTCAGAAATATCTGAGAAAGTCTTTGTGGTTCAAGAAAATTTTTCTGCAAGGTTTTGGACACCTATGTTTTCCTGGCCCATTGTTATCAAATCTGCATCCCTCCCAAAGAGATGTGTATCTTGAACTTCTCAGACAAACATTAGCACTTTAAAAGTTCCATTTTATAATCTGGAGGTAGAAATTTCTCACCAGATTATAAACAAAATAAAACCATTTTAAACAGTCTCAATGAAAAGCAGTTATGATGGACACAAGAATTGTTACTAGGCCACACAAGCCCAAAACCTAATATTTAAATACGTTTCAGTTGTGGGTACAGAGAAGGGAGAGACTAGACTTCTACATGGTTTTTATTTTTCACAGAGTAAAGCCCAGGAAGTGATGAACAGCTGCAGCATGAGCCCTCACAGATGGATAAAATGAGCATGTTTCCTCTCCTAGGATCACTCTCATCATTAAACTTGTATTACTTGAAGTTACTTTTCCTTCAACATAGGAGAGGTTTATCAGCTTTATAATATTAAGAAAATATTTACCCTTGGGTTTGTTTGGATTTTTGGGGTTTTTTTTTTGTGGACCTCTGCCTGCATATTCATTAATGCTAACTTTGGGGTTTATGTTAATAGTGTTCCTGGGGTTTTGTGTCATTTTCCACTGGTATCTTCGCTGTAGAAACCAGCTAATACATTTAGTTTTGCTTGTGTACAGCCAAATCTCCATCAGCTGCTGTGGAGCAGCTCCTATCTTTCAGAAAAACAAGTGAGATCATTCAGAACTGAGTCCCTACCAGAATTATTTGCCTTCACACAATGTAGTTGAACAGTTATGCCTAATCAAGACCATCTCTATTCTTTAATGTGTATGTACTGGGAGAACTCAAGTGACACTGTGACTGTATGATTGACCCATCTTCCTCTGAAATATTATCAGTGTTTTATATTACAGTTAATTAAACTCTATATCTGAGTGTTCTGTTAGAAATGTATAGAAGCGTCTCCAAGAAGACTTGTAGTCTTGATGAATTTTGCTTCTAGAGTTGCAAGATTGGGGGTAAATTACAGTCTTGGTAGATAAGTAAGTGATCTATCAGGGTAGATAAGTGATCAATCGTGGAGTCTGAAGTCAGCGCAACTGCTGTGATATACACCTGCCAAAAACACAATTCTAGATACCCAGAAAATACGTATTTTAAGAAAGTGATACATCAAGGAGTGGTACAGCTTTGATGCATCACTTAAATATCTATCAGGTTTCTTGTGCCACTGTGCCTGAGCTCTAATCTCTATATCAAATGGTACGCTTATCTGTGTAAGAAGTTAGAAGGGAGAGTTATTCTGTTAGTCTCTGTGATAAAACCTCTTGGACTATCTGCATGATTGGCAGCTGTTTTGATATTTTATCAGAGAACAAAATGATGGAGTTAACAGATGGGTGGACAGTGGACATAAATTTAAATCAGTTACACACTGTTAGTTTTTTGCTGACAGTGCGCTTTGCCCCAATTAATTTGTGTGAACCCTGTTTTGATCTAGAGTATGAGGCCAAGTTACTTTGTAGTTAGTGTTAATAAAAATGTATGAATGTTACGGAAATAACTAAGAAACAGTTAATTGATTGAGATGTAAAGAAGGAGCTGTGAATCTAATCTAGTGGTGGCAGGGATGCAGGAGGAAGTATCAATAGTCCATCAGAAGTCAACGCTCCTCCCCACAACCTGTAGCTCTTCTCAGTGGCTTTCTTATTCCTATGAAATATATAGTGCCTTGTGCAGAACATTTTGAAGGAGAATTTTTTTTTTACAGTGGAAGAAAAAAATCAATTTGCAGTACAGTGCATTCATTATTTACTCTAGGTTTTTCATTCTATTGAACAGGCTGGTCAGTGCTTTTTCTACAGGAAAGGTAGGCTGGGCTGCGGTGCAGGACTAATTTTCTGTACAAGTGCATCACTGGGAATGCCCCAGTGGTGACTGCCTGGCCATCCATGCAATTTAACACTTACTCTTTGAAGGCAAGATTTTGGCTGGTAACAAATATCCAGGAGATACCCAACAGTGGGCTGAAATAAAAAAATTCTGACCATAAGATATTTTCTGTGATGTTAAAAATTTGTTACTGAAGTGCCTGACCCACAAACTCCTTCCCAGTGTTTGTAATGCTGAAGCCTGAATTATTCATAGAGCAGGGACTCTGAGCAAACTGCAGTGGCCAGCGTGCTTCAGGTGAATAGTGAAAAGTCTGAACTGGTGCTTTACAATGTAGATGAGTCATTAATATCAAATATCACAGGCAGGCTAACGAGCACGGGAGAAGGTTTGTGTGAGATGGTGGAGGAGCCATCTCTCCGAGGCTGCTAGCAGAGGCAAGCCTAAGCACCAGGGCTGGTTACATCTCAGTGCTCCCAGGTGTTTAATTTCAGGTCACTGGTTAACCATACAAGTCCCCATAGTGTGTGATTAATCTTGTGATGAAAAATAATCGCATGCACTTCAATGGGATTAACATGTTCAAGTGCTTTTAGGGTACTGGGGCCTACAGAACTAGCATCCTATACCTTTGAAGAGGATAGTCTTAATTCTCATTCAATGAGTTGAGTGTCTCCAGCCACTATTTGCAAGGCACTTGGCTTTGAAAGGGAACACAGTAATTAAAATTTGTTTCATAGAAGCCCCCAAGATGTACATACGTTCTGTGCATTCAGATTGTGTAGCTCATGGGGTTCACAACCCCATTTTCTGTCTGTTTATTATTAATTCTGTCTTCTCTTTTCATTAAAGTTTAGCAGACAGATCAATTTGTAATTTGATTTTTTTTTTTTCCTGTAGAAATGGGCAAGTGCTGATACATTGTATTCATATGAAGGAATTAGTATTAGATTTGAAACCAGTTAAACAATCATGGATGAGGAAAAAAAAATCTCTTCTTCCTGACTGCTAAATACTTAACAGCCTGCTGAATGATCAAAGGTCCCTTTTAGGATTTTAAAATGACAGGATAAAAATGAATTTAAATTCTCTAACATTTGCATGTGTGACAGAAAGAATTATGAGAAGCAATGTTAAATGCTTGAAGTCCTCCTACTTGTGCAGTGATCACTGAGTCATTGTACCGATACAAGCCAATTCAGAATACTTCACCCCTTCTATAAATGTTGGGCCTAATTCAGTTGGGAAACGGGAGCATCACCCACACAACACAAACCACTGGAGCATTTTTTTTTTTGCACAGGGTAATCAGCAGCATTATGGGAAAAAAAAAAGATGACTTTGGTGCTAAAGGGGTTCTGTTTCTGCAGTGAATACCTGTGGGAATATTGCCTCCAAAGTTTGCTTTGCCTTACCTGAATCTTGGTTTCCATGGGGTTATTGGAACATGTATTAGGAACACACTTTGCTTGAATTGCTTTCCCTTTATATGTGCATCTTAATGCTCCTATTGCATTGAGGGTAAAATAAAAGAGTTCACTTGTCACTGATTTAATTTGGCAAATTACAGATGGATAAATGCTGAGACTGTCTACCTTGCCAGATAAAAAGAGTTTACCTCAGATTTTGAAGATGTTATACCTTACAATGTTAAATAGTTTGTTCTTTGGCACTTGAACACTTTGGATTTCTGAAGTTAGTTCTTGATTCACTACAGTGTTAGTTTAGTATTAAACCTACATAAAAGCTTTGACTTCCAAAGAACTAACTACATGCTTAAGTGTATGCTTGAAAATCATTTGCTGAATCAGGGCTTATCTGAATTTAAATGTGTAAAAATAATTCAAGTTCAAGTAGATCAGCTTTTAAGCTTTCATTAGTAATGCTATTTTAAGCTTCTCTTATCAGATTGCTTACATACACGGTACACATTTGTTGTCGTTGTTGCAAAGAACGTGTTGAATTTCTTTTCTGCAAGAATCCATTCAGAAAAGTTTCTGAATATTTGTGGTACTAGCTATTACTCTGTAAATGGCTTTTTGAGGATGCTAGATGGTCCAGGGCACATCCTGGCAAAAGTGTCTCCTGCTTATGTAAGTGTATCCTACTAAGCATCCACACTCTACATAGGTGTTTGGAATATTTCAAGTGTAAGAGAGAGATTAATAACATGAGAGCAGTTGCTGTTGCAATTTCTAATGCCACTGCCTTTCTTGGATAATTCTTGGCAGATGAGCAACTAAACCAAAGAATAAGAACCAGTTGTTTTTTGCCTACTCTTACAGAAATCATACACATGTGTAACAGAAATCACTGATATTTTCAGTAGTACAGTTTCTTCATTGAATCTGCTCATTGAACAATGCTTATTGTGAAATAGTAAACACGTCAACTAGCTTTGTGCTAAACTGCTACAAAACATATCATACTTTAATGACAGCCATTGAAGTACTCCTGTGGTGGGAATGCACAAATACTTATCATAAGATAACTGAGATAAAATGATTTGGAAATGATGATTAAAAGATGATGATATAGCATACTGCTGAATTTCATTCAGTTTGTTTGTTCATGGCAAACTACGTTTACTTTTAGCCTTGTCTTCCACATAAGTATTTTTCCAGTATGGCTCATTTCTGAAATGGCATTTGCAAATAAATTCACCAGCTGGGTGTCTAACTGATATTGCTTGAGCATTTGTAAACACTTGGGCACCCAGCTGTGGCAGTCATGCAAGTGAATTGCTTGTGTTCAGATCTGCATGGGTGATCTCAAGATCTGGCTCTTATTCTTATCTAAATGTTCAGCAAGTAGCATGTGTAGAGAAACATCTTTATGGCTGGTAGCAGATAGGCTTTTGTGTTGTTTTCAAACTACAGGGAGTCATATCATAAATGCACATCCCTTTCCAAAGGATGGACTCATCCTGCCAGTCTTTTTGCATCATCCTCAGTATTGAAAATATGAAAGAACTCCATCATAGTGAGAATATAAATGCTTAACATGTTATACTGCTCTGGGCAGCATATCAATGTTTATTGCAGGAACTGCGAATGTGGCTTGTAGGAGAAAGAACTGTAGCAACTGTAATTGATTTCCCACGTGTGTGCTTTCAATTCCTCCTCTGTTTTAACTGAGCATCCTCACCTCTATAGAATGAATCTTGATGATCATTCTCACTGACACGACGTGCATGAAATTATTCTTCTGCAACTTCATCTGTGCATCTGTAAATCACATGTAGCTGACTGTTATGCCATGAATTTGAAGAAAAGTAGGTTTGTTTTGTTTTTTTTCTATTTGTCTCCCAAGTAGAGGGTATAATGAGTGCAATTGCTAAGCAGTAGTTCAAGTTACTTGCCCTTGTGGATTTAGTGAACAGAATTAATGTTTTACATCAACTTTTTTTGTGTGCTGCGTCTATGGTCTTGCATGCCTCATTTTTTTTTTCTGTCATATGCTTAAATATTAATGGGGAGTATTGTTAGAGTCCCCTCTCTCAAGTCATAAAAACAGATGTGAAGAAGAGGATATTTCCCTTTCGTTATGCAACTTGTGGCTGTAGGGCCAACAGCTTCTTGTGCATTGTAGGAGTTCACGTTGATTGCTTTGCTGTGACTCCAGTGCATTCCCAGTTGCAGAGGGCATACCCCTTGCTTAGCTGGTGAAGTTTTGGGAGCTCCTGTGATTAATAATAAGAAAGTACTGGAAGGAAAGTGCCATTCTGACAATTCTGTCAACTATCATTCTATGCTGCTTTGATCCTTTAAAAGCAGCTCTGCATTTTAATTTCAGGTGGTTTGACAGAGTTTATTAATAGAAGGTTCTTTCTGGTTAAAATGGTGCAGTAACAATTCCCCTTTGAAGCTTAATCTATGGCTGAGGAGATTGTGAGCCCACACTGGTTCAGTTAGTTTTCTCACATAAGACACCACTGGGGCTTGTCCTCCTTTTCCTCCACCAGCTTGATTGTGCAAGCAATCTCTGCCCTACATGACTGCTCCAAACACCAAGCAGCCACATCCCAACTCTAGCTAAGACTTAACCTTGTGTGCAGCTCTCATAGATGAGATACAGGTTAGTGGATGCTCAGCAGGTTTTTTCTAACTGTATTGTGTGGACAGAACAAGCTGGGTTAGTCCACAGAAGACTGGAATGACTTAGTGTAACAGTTTTTTCCAATATCAGGCCCTTTCTACAGAGAAAAAGGGGACTGTGTCCACTGGGAACAGGACTAGATATACTGGTGCTAAATCGTACTGAGGGAGATCGAGGTTAGACACCAGGAAAGATGCTAATGGTAACAGTAATTAAGTGCAGGGTTTAGATTGCCTGGGTATGCTGTGGAATTTTTGTCACTGGAGGCTTTTAAGGTGTCTTTTCCCCAGACATCTGTTGGGAATGATTTGGGTAAAGCTGAACCTGCCTAAAGCAAAGGTGGCTTCTCAAGGTCATCCAAACCTGCATTCTTACGATTTTCTATATAGGATGAAGTAGTGAAGATTTCTACAGTACTTTTATGCTGTTTTGGAACAGCAGCAGATGTCTGAAAAGAGACAAGCTGCTTTCGGTGGTACAGGTATGAGTACAAAAACGGCTTAGTGAGGTGACGAGTTATACCAGGCTTATATTGACATATAGTTAAGAACAGAATTTGGCCTGGGAAAGGTAGGTTTGCTTTGAACTCCAGCCTCATGCAGCGTAGGGGACAGCAGATTTCAGTCTGGTGCTTTACTTTGTCTAAGTCAGAAATGAAAAGCAAAGATAATGGTAATTATCTTAAAAGAAAAGATAATTGCCAGAGGAGGAAGGAAAGAAAGCACAGATACTCAAGTATTTTGTATTTAGGTACTAGTCCCTTAAGAGTCTCCTCTCCTACACCTTACTATCAAACTTTATTAAATATTTTTTTCCACTTAGTTTAAAAGAATCATTTCTTCTTCTATAGGAGAAGAGTAAGCTGAAGAGATGTTTGTGATGTTTGTGTTTCATGCTAATCTTTCCCAATGCAAGTGAAAGCTCTAAATGGTTGTATACTTGTTCTAGGTGAAGAGGGGATAGCTCAGGAATATAAATTTTAAAATGCAGTCTGACTCTCTAGTCTTTTGTAGTGTTTGATCTGCTGAATAGCTCACAATTGCGGGAAATATTCCTGAAACCTTTATAGTTCAAAAAATTGTTGTAGGTGTTTTTTAGAGCAAATGATGGTTTCTTCCTTGGAAGAAACATATTTTAAAGTTGTATATATTTTAAACAGAAACATATTTTAAAGCTAGGTAGTGTTGTAATAGGTTGAAATTGAAGGAGTGCTTTAAAGAGGTGCTCACTGATAATAACTGGAGGGTAACCACTTCATTTACAGCACATCTTGTCAGTCAATCACAGCCTTTGAAGGTGACCATGCTGCCACTAGCTCTCCTGTCAGTCCACAGCTCAATGTGCTGGAGAGTAGAAGCAAACGAGTTAATGCTGATGGCATTAGTTTATCCGCTCATTCCTTCTTTCCACTACCTGTAGAGCTCTTTCTTTTAAAACTTCCTTGGAAATGTGCGAAGTTATTCATTGTCTTGTGAATATGCTCACAGAAGATGGGTTAGAGAACTGAACCGTGTGCTGTCTCTGGGGCTATGTGTAATGGAGTGGGAACTCATGCTGTTCATGAGGCTAGAGGGTGGGTGGTCCTGCAGTTCTGTGTAGGAGACTTTTTTTTTTAAGACTAGGAGCAATAAGTATGGTTTAGAGATTGCTCTTCTAGATAATACAGCCTTGAATGCACTGTTTGTGTGAATGGAGAATTCTTTTATAGGGAATTTATTTTCCTTCTTTAATTTTGTCTCTAAGGAAAGAGAATATATACTCATGGAGTCTATACAATAACTTCTTCTGGAGTCCATCTGCATTAAAAAGTTATGTAATGTTGGAATGTGATGATATTCAAACAGTTTTAAATAAAGTATGATAAAATAACTTTGCAGCTTTGTCTTAAACCATGCTGTTTAAAATCACCTTTACTGACTTTACGCAGCCGAATCTGAACAAGGTTGCTTGTTTCTATGCTCATGGCAAAGCTGATGTATACCATTGTTCTAGTTAATGTGATCAGACAAGATCATGTATATTAATGTTCTAGTTTTATTTAATGAAGACAAAGCTCAGGTATCGTCCTTGGAATTTGTTCTTGGTGATAGGTTCACACAGATTAGGGAATCCTCCCCTACTGCAGGGGGACAGATGGGTTTAGCTAATCCCATGCTGCTCCTGACACACACAGGGCCAGGCAGCTCTTAAAGACTTCTAATTCAGGTGATTCCTTTAGGATTATATGAACCTAGTTCACTTGTGCTTTCCTAACAGGTTCCTTTATCTTTCCTTGTTGTTTTAGGATGTGATCACTCCTGCTGTTGATCTTTGGGATCTCCCAAAATCCCTAGCATTGTGTAAGGCTGAATTCTGTATTCAGGAGAAGGCACCCTTCGGCTGGATTAGACCAGCAGATCGATTACCCTGAAATATTTTTTTATTGGCCTATGCTTCTCTACCTTGGTCAGGAGAACGTCAAGTGAGGCATGGATGTGACATCCCTCTGATGTGAAGTTTAGTTACCATAGAACCATTACCACTATTTTTCAATTAGCAATTACTGAAGTCTTTCTAAATGGTAAGCTCCAGCTCTTTCGTTCCCTACCTGTGGAGTTATCAATGTCACTGTAGATTTTGGAAGCTGAAAAAGATGAAGTTGAAAGACTATGTTCTGGGTGCATGTACATGTGTTACTGATGGCACATTGACTCAGCCCCTAGGTCACCTGTTCTTTTAAGTCACCTGTAATTAATGCAGGTGTCCATCATTTTAGAATTTGTATGACCTGCTGGTCTGACCTGGGCAATGAGCAGGTTCTTCATGTAATCCACAGCCATTTATCATCAAATAACAACATACCAGCAGCTCTAATACAGGTACTTTACCAGCCTGGTTAATGAGAAAGATGAATCTGAGTTTGAGGAAAGTTGATTGCTCACGGAAATGTTCCTGTTATACTCTGTACTGAGTTGAGTCTCATCTTTACAAGTAATATTAAATGGGGAATTTTAAAGGAAGAAAACAAAAATATACACAATCTATGTTGTATTGAAATTTGGTTTTCTAGGCACTTACAACACTTGATAAACTGTTGTAAACAGCAGATATTTCCAGCTCTTTATAGACACCAACATGGAGCTATAACTACCAACATTTAGACAGTCTTTACATTTTTTTGTCTTTCCATAGGTCTCAGTCTTTATCTGCTTCACTTTGGTTATTGCCAACTGAAGGACATAAAAACCTGAATCAAAATGCAACCGGTAGCCCTTGCAGGCACTGTGTTGGCCTTTCACTGAAATTGTGCTATCACACTGATATTTGTTAAATTAAATGTTTCTTCTTCATTTCCACTGTTCATTTAAGGAGAAGGAGGACTCTGGTCCCATTTCATTATTGGTACTCTAAATGAGTTGTGCACTGGAAAAGCTAGTTTCCTTCACACATAATGATTTCTCATCATTTCATTCACTTAGGTGTTCAGCTTAGTGACAATTAAAACATTTTATGTCTTTCTAGGTAGTGAATAGATATGTCTCCTCTCTGTATCTTCAGAGTAAAACCACTAGACTGATGCTCATGCTTTGTCATTTACACCTGAGGCTTGGAGGCACTGACTATTGAAATAACTGAGCAGGAGCTTAGAGCATCCTAAGCTGACCTGGCAGCTTGGTTATAACCAGTTAGCTCCATGTCTTTTATACCTTAGGACTAGAAAAGTAAATAAACTGAGGCCTTTTAATATATCTTTGTTTTGCATGTTGTTGAAAGGTTGCTGTTCTGTCAAGTGTTTGTCTCCCATTGGGTAAATAGAACTTTATGGTCAAAATACCTGTAAAAAATAAATTGCCAAATTGAAAAGATAGCTATTTGTTACTTAGGTCCAATATCCAGGCCCTAAGTATTCCAATACTTGGTGGATAAGAAAGAATGCAAAGTATTTTCTTTTCAAAGAGGAATTTTAGTTCCATTGGCACAGCAAATTGCTATTCAGCTTGTAGCAAGAGATGAATTTGGTCAGTATGTGTAACAGCTGCACTTGAGGTATGCAAAACAAATCCCAAAATTTTTCTTCAAGCTCCACCATATAATGACAGTCCCTGAAGAAAGTTCTTACAGGGTTTTTACATACCAAAATAAAATGGGCTTAATCAGGCTGGAGGGATATTCAGTTACCAGTTTTAAGGGCTAAGGCAGCCCTGATGAGGTTTGGGTTGCAATAACAGGCATGAGACCAACAGCTTTAGGGATAATCAATTTCTCTCTAAATGATGGTGTGGCAATAAAAGCAGATTAATAGTACAATTACCTAAACTGTAACAACAACAAATTCACTAATTCGCTAGAAGTTGACTAGACTTATGGGCTTGCAAAGATGTACCTGACCATGGCTGGCAGGCAGGCAGGCAGGAAGCAGGCATGGCTTCTTCTCCAGAAGAGCTACTTGGACCAGTTGGTGAGGTTGGGGAACGTCAAATTCCCTGATGGGATTGTCCTTTCTCCTGTCAAGTTAAGAAAGCACTGTTTGGGCTTGTTCGCCAAGTATTGCATCCCACCTGTCTGCCAGTTCTGTCCTTGGTGTGCAGCAGGGCTTGGAAGTACAGTACAAGGCAATACTACACTTACTGTAATCTTGTCAGCATATATGTCCTGGTTCAGCAGTAGCAAGTCATTTTTCTCCTTCTTAGTAGCTGGTGCATTGTTTAAACCATGACAACATGGTAATTTTGCAAGGTAATAGTGCTACTGGATGCATTTCTTTGATTTTATTTTTTATTTCAAGCTCCCCCAGATACCAGCTGGTATGTATGTACAACTGGACTAAGTTAAAAATGCTTTGCATGAAATATTTAGTTAGGGGTCTCAAAGGACCTTCCAAATGGGATTTTAAAGGTCTTTACAAAAGAAGTATAACAAAGTTATCTTGTGAACCAGCTTTTTTCCTCTTCTAGTTCACTGGTTTTTCCATAGCGCCTCTTCTCTTGTTTCACAGCTAGTCAATAATTATAAAACACTTAATACAGACTGGCAAGTGCTGTAGTGCAACCAGTGTTCATTGAGTTTATAATTATTTTGTTGAAATTAACTGTGATTCCTCATGTTACATTGTTAGGTGTTAGAGGCACACGTTAGCTTATTTTTATGTATAGAATTGATTTGGGACATAGAGCTTTCTATTAGATAACAAATCCTCCTACAATATCTGTATGAGAAATTACACTGAGGTCTCAAGAACAGACAGAAATGCAGCAATTGCAAAACAATATGAATGTGAAAGTTTATGGGGGGAACTTATCAATATGCATCAATACCTGGCGGGGGTGGTAAAAGAGATAGAACCAGACTCTTCAGCAGTGCACAGTGAAATGGCAGGAGGCATCGGACACTAATTGAAATACAGGAGACTCTATTTAAATTTAAGAAAAAGCTTTTTCACTGTACAAGTGGCCAAACACTAGACCCAGTTATCCAGTGATTGTGGAGTCTTCATTTGTAGAGATGGTCAGACCCAACCAGGCACAGGTGATGTTGCTCTGAGCTGGGAGGTTGGACTAGAGAATCTCTAGAGGTGCCTTCTAACCTTTGTGATTAGTGGAAACAAATTACTTCCAGGTTGATCTCCACTTGCTGGTATAAATTTTTTAAGAACTGACACTTCAATAGCCTGGCTTATTTATCTCGGAACATAGAATCATAGAATGGAATCACTCCAGAAGAAATTAGTCTCCAATAATCATGAGAATATACATGACTGTAAGACTCCTTTGTCATTCATAATGGAAAGGAAAAACATGCTACTAGCCAGAGAGATAGTAAATTATAAAGCTGCTAAATTACAATGCTTCCTTTTGAAGTTGCTTTTGTTTGTGACTTGAGATAAAATAATTAATTTCTAGTGGCAATAACTTGGCATTCACAGACATGTCACCAAGAGGACCGAATGCACGCTCCTGAAGGTGACTATTTTGCCCATGGTGCTGCCACAGGTGTGGTACCATGAGCAGTCCACTTGGTCTGTTTTCCATACATGTAGAGGATCTTAAACAGTCTCTCCCCTTCCACCGAGAGTGTTCTGAGGTGGAAAGAGGGTGAAGGGGGAGAATGGGGTGCAATTTTCACCAAAAAAACTGAGAAACCCATTTGGTGACGTTTTCCTGGTAAGAGAAATAGGCCTGAAGTTTTGGCAAATAGTCTATAATTTAAACAGGACCAGGCCTTCAGGAAGACTTCTTGATTAGTTTGATCATTTTTCATTGCTAAAGTGGGTCATTTCACAGTGTCATACACACAGCTTAGCAGGATTCATTGCTACAGTAAAGGAGTTGTCATCAACATTTTGGAGCCATTGCAGCAAATAAATTCTACTTCATATTTTTGACACTCTTTTATACCAGTGATTGTATGTACCCATTCCTTGAGTCAGAACTGGAGCCTAGGGTCATGGAGATGTACCACTTTGCAATGGTGGGACACTTCCTCCCCTTTGTTTATAAAATGACACAAAATGCTTGACAAAAAAAGCATACTTTGGGAGGGAGGGCATATATGGTAGCCATTCGTTCCCAGGGAGGTGTGGGTCGGCTTGCCAAGGTAGCTTGATAGCACGTAGGTCTTGACTGTGAAAGCCTGATAGTGACAAAGCTTGGTTAAGGCAGGCAGGAGTGCTGATTGTACAAACTGACACCACAAGGAGTACTTGGGCATGGCAGCATTGTGTGCTCTGCGTTGGCTAGCCGCAAAAGCTTGCTTTCCGTAACATGGGGTCTGAGGGCACAAAAGTCTCTGGAGACGTAGAAATACAGGTTTTACCCAGAGTGACCATGCTCCAAAGTGAGATAGAGGTAGGCACTTGATTTTTCTGAAGGGAATCTTCAGGGGACAAGCAGACATCCTCACCTTGCCATTCTACTAACACCTTGTTTATTGCGTGAGTTGTAATTTTCCCTTCTTAAAGTGTTTTCCCTGCAAAAGAGATCGTTCTCCTCAGTAAATAACTGACTTAATATCTGAGAAGCTTATGTTTAGCTTTTCAAAACTAATAAAAAGCTTTCCCTCTGGAAATGCCCTCCTAAATGGTTTAAGAATAGAGGTGGCAGCTTCAAGAGAAAAATGTGTCTTTCATACTAAGATGAGAATTGGTCTATTGGGTGTTTTTCCTCTTCCATAACTGAATTAGGTTATGGAGTTATTGATCATGAGAATGTAAAATTGCATTTCTTTTTTTTAAGGGAGATAAATAGTGATATAAGGTGTGCCATTAACTGCTCTGTGTTACTGGGGGGGGATGTTTACTTTTGTGATACTTCAGAGGGACAGTACGTCAGAAGCAGAATGCACCAGCATTGAAAGTGATGTGGTCACCTATGCTATATTTTTAAAGTAACAAATGTGACCTTGAGTAACGTTATTCTTACCTGAACTGCAGTGACGTCAACATGAAAGGTGATGTTTGTGTTACTGTTACCAGCTGGACAAAGATGATATGTCTTTCTTGGGAAAACAGTCCCCGTGATGGTTTGATATGGCTTTTGGTTTGTTTCACTTGAAAAAACACTGGTGGTGTGATTTAAGCTGTAGAGGAACCTCCATCCTGAACTCATTGAAGGAACTTGGGAAGATGATAAATTCAGCCTTTTTTAGGCATTGTGTCTGTAATCCCAATGGACAGTCCAGACCCTTGGCAGAGGTTCCTAACAAACAGCGTACGAGCTTTGAAGCTCTTTGAAATCCGTCTGGCAAATCTTTTTCTTCGTTGTAAATAATGGTCATGGCAGTTTCACTTGCCATCTGTTCTCCTGCTACAGTTAACATTAAACTGCATGCTTTCTTCCTTGTGCAACCTCAAGACTGATTTTGGGTGCAATTTTTCTTGATGTAGCGATTGTTAGCCAAAGCTGTTCCTTAATGATAGGGGGAAGCAGAAATTAAATTATATTTTGGATCAAACAGGAGAGCAGTAGACTGCAGCTGTAGGTCCTTAGAGCTGGTATGTTAGATTAAGTGCACAGTAACAGCTTTCAAATTTGCTTTGTACACATTATTTAGCTATTTCAGTCAAACTTGATAAGGATTGATGTTACTTGTCATAAAAGTAAATAGGCATAAATACTCCTAAAAATTTGTTTAGAAGCTGGATATTAAATACTACGCATCACATAATCTTAGTAGCTTGAGTGTTTTGATAAGCTGTGGCAGAATTGTAATTAGGCCCAGTTTTTCTGATAATTTCATGCTTAAAAAGTTACCTGTCATATTTAACACCCAAAATTACTAGTTCTTCTGGAAGACACAGGCCTAAGTAAAGATATTAGCAGCCTTATTCATGATGTCCCCAACTGCATTTTGGAATTTGTCTATGTTATCTATGCTGTAGAGCAGGGCAGAGTGTTAACTGATAGCAGGCCTGTGCATGGTGAGAACTTGAGAGAACAGTAGGCATTAACAGCACAAGTATTATACTGTTTACATGTAGAGGAAAAACATATAGGCTCCAGTGGGAAGCAGTGGCACCAGAGAACTTCATACTGGACCTTTTAAAGTCTGAACGAAGAGCTAGAGAGAAGAATCCACACTATGGAAATGAATTCTGCACAACATGGACTTTGAGGGTGAAAAACATGTGGACATGCATCAGTGCCAGGATCGGTGACCAAACAAATGAAGAACAGGATTTGTATCTGGCAGATAAAGTCACAATTTGTGCATGGAGAGATGCAGCAGGTGACGAGCAGAGTATTATGACTAAGGTCACCTGGTTAAACTGCAGAAGGAGCTGATACATGGCAAATGATGAACAGCAGAAGCGTGATAAATACTGTGTGAAGGTAAAGAGAGTTTAGTGCCACCTTTTCTGTGTATTATTTTCTATTTGGTGTTAAACTTGCAGAGGTGAGTTTCAGGTTTAGCTTCCCCTATCTTCAGTTATCTGTATGCTAAATTTAATTATCATCACAGTCCCATCCATTGTAGACTTTGAAGAATTACCTCATTAGTCTAGTTTGTGACTTATTTAATTTTGTACTTATGTCTATGCTACCAGCCCGCAGGGTTTTTAAAGCTAATTTCTTCCTGAGTGTCTGTAATGTTTTTTTAGTGCATTTTTGTCTAGATTGTCAACTGGTGTAAATCAGCATGGTCACAATAGTTCCACTGAGTTACTCTACTCATACCAGTTTTCTTACAGTTCAGGATGAACTCCAGCAGTCTTTGTTCTGGCAAAGCTCATGTTTCTTCTCTGTGAACTTGTGTAGTAACAAATACTACAGGAATTAGCCCATTTGGTATGGTTTTGGGGTTTATGGTTTGGTTTGGTTTTTTGTGCGAGGTTTTTTTTTTCCCCCCTCTTTATAATTTGTATTTGTTTCCAATTTAAATAGTATCTATAGTTCTAGGACAACACTTAAGTAAACTTATTCAGCAAGTTATTCCTTACACTTTTGCAATCTCATTAATTCCAAGAGGCACTTACAGAAGTTGCTATTAAAAATAGAAGTGCTTCTGTAATGGTCAGTAACAGAAGACAGTGTAAGAAGCTGGGTATCAGTGTATTGTATGCTAATACTACATACAGAGTAACATACTTAACAAGCTAATACTTACTACAGAGTAATATGCCAGTTGACATAATAAAGCATATAGAAGTGTGACCCATTAAAGGAAAAAACCTTTTCCCAATACAGTTAGGTTCTAAAACTGAAGCTGAAAACCAACATGCAGTAGTCTGAGTTATGATAGTTCTCCCTTGTTTGACTACTTCGAAATTTACTGTGAAAGGGATAAAACTGTAAAATAAACAATGATTTATGAGAGAATTGAAGTGTCTATAATATTAAAAAAATATATAATTGAATTACTAACATTAAAAATATCCAATTGAATTACTATTCCGTTTGTGTATCTTGATACTACCCAATTCTTTTGGCCTGCTTTTACAATTCCTTTTGCATATCTGTGACTGTATTCCCCCAAGTAGTTAAACAGAAATTAATGTGATAACCTACTTAAATAATTTGTACAGGACTGTGTCTCTCAAGGAGCAAAACAAAACTTGGTTTGGTTTGGTTCATGACCAAAGCATCTTATGTGGGATTAAAATATTTTCCAAGGATATTCATCAAGTTGGTGGTGGTACTGTTCTTTTGTTCAGATTGACTTCTTGGCCTGTCCATGGCAAGAGAGAAATGGGATATCAGCACCTCGGCTTTTTGGAAAGATGATAGTAGTCATTCCCATGGATACCCCTGTGGAACATGGAGAAATTCTCTGTGGAGCTCTTCACAACCCCTGGCAACATCCCGCAACCAAGGGACAGGCCAAGAAGTCAACCACTGATGGGGAGGTATGACGAAGCAAGTAGTTACAGTCTATCACTTTTCTTTCCCTGTTTTAATAGAATGAAGAAGGTTTCCTGCAGGAGGGAATGGTGAATAATACCGACGTTGCTGTGGATCCTGAGAATGAGGCTTATGAAATGCCTCCAGAGGTAAATCTGTTGTGGTATTTGCTGTGAATGCATGTAGGAGCAGGGCATAATAGGGGCTGCACACTTAAGTTACCTTTGCCTGGCACAGGCTGATGCTGTGAGCTGCAAGGGCACAGCAGAAACATGGTTTCTTTGGCCAAGATCTGGGAATCAGAAAATCCGTTGCTTGCTTGATACTGAGGAAGTTTACCGGGAAAATATTGTGTATGTTTTGAAACACTTACATCTGGGTTTCTGAGTCATCTACAGTAAACTTGCATCTTTTCCTTAAGTTTGATAGGGCATATGGGAAAAACCGCATCTTTTCTTCCTAGATTGTTTTAATAGCTTGGCCACTTACCAAAGCATCACGCTTTGCAAAACACAATAGTTCATTATTATACTCTTAAGTTCATGCAATCATATGAGTAAATTATTTGGTTGTTTTTCATGAACCTGCTATCTAAAATCTTATTACAGTGTCTGTCATGATGCACTGGTAGTTAGAGTGGCAGTTTTACAGTAGTACAGATAATTAGGCTGAAAAATCGGAGATATAAAACATTTAGGCCATGATCTAGTAAAAGACTTAAAAGCATGCTTCACTGCTAACACCTTGAATATCACTGAAATTACAGGGGCTGACCACCTAACTGTAGTTAAACAGGTATTTAAATGATCTACTGACTCACACGAGTACCTACAGTACCTGGTGTGCTGGTCAGCTCAGAGCTAGTCCTCCCTCTCCAAGGGAATTGCCATGGTTAGCTTTGTGAGTTTCTGGCAGCATCAGATGAATGATGTGTTAATCACTGTAAAAGCCTAATTCTTCTGCAAATACCACAGCCACAGTGTCTGGAAGATGTGACAAAATAATAATAAATGGCAGGATCCTGATCACATGAAAATATTTTGGTATTAAATCCACTAGGACTAGAACAAGCAGTGAAGGTAGGATGTATTTATTTAAAGTACTAGTAGTGCTGATTTCTGCTCTCCTCATTAGGAAGAGTATCAAGACTATGAACCTGAAGCATGAGAGTCCTTTCCTTCCTTTGTATCTCCTGAAATCTACTAACTACTAAAGACATCCCATCCTGTACAAGTGCTGAGTTCCAATGTGCCCAGTCGTAAAATTTTTTTACAGTTTTTACAGTGTATTTTGAAGTCTTCCATCAGCAATGATTGGAGTATCTGTGACTGCATCCGCCTCGTTTCAGCATTTGCATCCTGC
>NW_009937457.1:33802-53118 GCF_000696875.1 Nestor notabilis
TTGGCAGGGTCATTGTTGTGCTGTGGATATTGTGGCTTCAAGTTTAAAAGTTGAAAATACTAAATAAAACCACCTAAGTGTCTACTGCTTATTTCTAACTCTGTACATGTTTTGTTGATAGGCTGTCAGTAATTTGATATTGTTTATGATAAAATTTTTATTTGTTTCCTATGACTATTATTTCTGTGCAGAGATGACTTATTGTGAGAGCTTTATATATATGTGTATGTATTATACATATTAAAAAAAAAGTAATTGGGCATGAACTATGCACCTATAAATATTAGCTGTTGAAATTTTACTGTTTTGTGATGTTTTATTAACCTGTGTCTGTAAATACTGTGTTCAACTGAAGCAAATAAAATGTAACCCGTTAAAAATGAAATCCTAAATTAGTGATGATTTACACCACCTTCTTTCCTCTCCAAAAGCCCCTGTTAATGTATTCCTGTGAAGGAACTGGAAGAACAAAACCAGCAAAGGGAAATCCATTCTATACAAAAAACAGAGGGAAGAATTGAGAGTACCAGGGCCCTTTGAAGAATTACTATTTCATGGTTGTAAAAGCACTGGGCTATACAGCAGAGTGATGAATTAGGTGCAATCAATTTGTCTTGTATGAAGATCTATTTAGCAAAAGTACAATCTACTGCCTGTTTTTAGACACTGTAATTTTAGTTATTACATTGCCTGGATATTTTTCCATCCAGGAAAAATTCTTTCCAATCAGAAAGATTTAAATGTGAGATGTTTTTACTTCTTTCCTCTTTTATTATCTGTTATTTTAAATCAAATGTTGCCTCTAACTGAATGATATACTATTTTTTTATTTAAGTTTCTCTAATCCAGAGTAGGATTTTGAACTTCACTTACATCTATCCTTCCCAGTGTTCTAGGGCACAGATCTTAAAACAGGTAAATACCATTGTCTGGTTTTGTAAATGTGGAAACTTAAGCATATCCACGTAATGTGTGTCACTGGTATTTACAAAACAGACCCAGATCCCCAGAGGCTGAACTCCCAACATGTTCTTGAAATGAGCTGGCTTTCTGCAACCTTCCTCATATTAGCATGCCCAGTATGGAATAGATCTTTCCAGGTATGTACCCATCCTAGCTGTATACAATGGGAGCTGATGGTGTAGCACGGTGAGCCAAAATCACATGAACATTGTGGAACCAGTGCTTCCAGTTTCTCATGTCCTCCCCCAGTCCCAATCCTGTATTTATAAGGAATTTCATTTATTTCTGAAAAATTGCTATCAAGCTCTTTTTTCAAAGCAATCAAAAACCTGCTTGATCATTTCAAACAACTTGCAGATATTTTCATCAAAGTCCACTGGTCTTTTGCAGGAATGTTTCATGACAACCTGAGAAAAAACACTAACAATTTGCAGTCTCCTTCACAGGTGGTGTGTCAAAAGAATCTCTTGACCTGGACATCTCTGCTGTTAAAATTCATCTTAATGCCTCAGTGGCAAATCTGTTGATTGCATACATAGAAAATTAATATTAGGACAAGGCATAATGTAAGATACTCCTTGTATAATTGTTTAAGGATCTTTCTGTTCTAGTAGAAGGTTTCAGTAAGAAAAGCCCAGCACTGTAGTGTGCTTTCCTTTCCCAGCATGCTGGCAGGGAATCATCCACCAAAAGGAGCGACTGGGAGCAGTCAGGTGCCTGGTACTTCAAGAAATAGCACTGGAAATAGCAGCCTAAGTAGAATACGTATTTCTATTGTTCATCTTCTCTTCCACAGCCCACAGGTCTTGATTGCTTTGTTGTTTCTCTATTAGGAATCAAATTAAGCTGTTTGGTTGCTCACATGCTGCAGATAAGTCGTGTGGGGAGTAGTATGTCATAAAAAAGCCAGTAATAAGAATAAATTGACTCTTGAGACTGGTCCATTGTCTAAGCATGTAGGAGTTAATTATTTTCTTTCATAGGTTAACATCAGCAAATCATTCAGAGTTTTCAGGTCATTTAAAATGTACCACAGGCAATCAGTTTAGTTCTTGCGTCTCTTGCAAACATGCCCTCAGATGGCCCCAGAAGTCCGTGGGACCCCTGGTTACTATGGCAGCACAGTGAGATGCACTGCTCTGGTAACAAGCTGCATTTTAATTAGATTCCTCAAGGGCTGTCTGACCATCCTTTCCAGGTAAACTAAATGCCATTTTGTCTTGTTTCCTGCAGTGCAATGAGTACTGACACGCAGATTGCAAATGACAGAATTCTGTTGGATACTACAGCTGAACTGAATAGAAACTGCTGTATTCAGATTCTTTAAGTGTCTGCCCTGGGTATTAGAAAATGCTTCTACTGTTGTGATCACATTTGCTTAAGCAATGTCTGCCAGAGAGGAATATAGCTCAGAGCACTTTTTTCCTTAAGAGCCTAGGTTTCAACTCCAACTAAAACCAATCTTCTGGTCCTCAAATTACGAGTTAATAATGACTCTCACCATATCCCAGTCCTCCAGGGAAAAAACCACATGTTGCTTTTTTGTTCTATTTTGACAGCTTTAATTGGTCTCAGAATGGTTCCTAATTAGACACATTGTAATAATGGATTTATTATTGTAAATTATAGTGTTAATACTTGGTTTAGATGCCTTTGGTATAATGACTTGAAATCATTGTATTTGAGGGATAAGGCAAGAAATGCCCTCCCCGCTACAAGACCTTCCATCATTCCCTCAAGGCAGGTAAAGACAAGTTAAGGTAAAATAAAATGTCCTGGACTTGAGGAAAAGTAACATGCCTGCCTCTCTTCAGAAAACACAGATTTTACTCATCCTGACTTTCATAGTATGGGCAGTCTAGGCTCAGTGATTGTCATATAGAAGCATCCCATGTGGACAGCAGGTCAACAAGCTGCAGAAAACCTGGTGTAAAGCCCTCTGCCTCCAAGCACTGGGAGACTCAAAGATTCAGGGTTATCCATTTAATCCCCGAAATTATTACAGGAGCACAATGGAACACAGGTACAGAATGGCTGCCTACACATAGTTGTAAAACCTTAATATATCAAGTAGAACTACTTAATTGCCTCTAAGATTTGATCCAAAGTTCACTGAAATCTGTGGCAAGACTCCTACTGGCTTCACGTGAGTGTTCTGGGACACCTATAGCTCCAGTATGCATTTGATCTTCTCATACAAATTATGTGTGGCAGTCTGCTGATGTGATGAGTTTCCAGTTCTTTTCTATATGCTTTTTAGGGAGAAAATAACTGCTGAAATTCTTGCTTCTAGAGTTTCTTAAGTCTCTGGCTGTACGGTACTTTTTTTGTCAGATAGATGGTGCACAACGGAGGTGATGTTCCAAGGCTCTGATCCCTAACTCATTGAAAATAAAGGGAGTGGTTTTGTTGGCTTATGTGGGTGTGGATGATTCCTGGTACCTCTTTTAAGTCTGCGTCAGACTCAGAGATAGCAGAGATCAGATGATCAAGGTCTCTTTGCAGAATACGTAAGAGGAATGAAAATAGCAGAAAAACAAAGATTACCATAAAACTCTACAGCTAAGTCCTCACTGGGCTTTTTCAGCAGCACTGTGGTCTTGCACACTGGCAAAATACCATACTGTAAATACTGCATGGTGCAGCTTGCCTCAAATGTTTGGTTGGAATGGAGTAGTTGTCCCTAGGTATTGCAACCTTAGAGGTAATTACTCTTTCAGGTAATTGATATTTAATGACATATTAATGCAAACTAAATCTTTGTGTTCTGCTCTGGAATAGTTTATGAGGTAAGTGGGAGAAGATAGATGGTTCCCTACTACTGGTCTAGGGCTTGATTTCAGTCCACACAATGCTTCCAGTGGCTTTGACTAAATTATCTGATACTTTCTGGCCCTAGCTTGAGGCTTTTGTTGTTGCTGGGAAAGACATTAATAATGGTTTTGCAGGATATCATTATTCTGCTTGAGGATACGCAGGTCTGAACTAATAGCATCGGTTTCCACATAAGTAGACTTACTCTTGAGTTATGGTAACGAAAAGCAAATGATATCTTAGCCTTTAGTGTCTCCATGCTGCATTTTTAATGGAAAATATCATCTGTTTAAGTACAGACATAAACAACTTTTCTCAAGTCTGCCTGACATTTAACGTGTAACTCAGAAGGTTCCTCTGATCTAAAAAATGCTGGCAGATGGAGAAACAGCAGGTGGAACCTCAGATGAGACAGCCAGGAGGTAACAAACAGGGTAAGAAACTAGGTCAGATGAGATTTCTCCCATGTTGGAAGAAACACATTGAAAATGCTTCCTCCAGTGAAGGCATAAAAGTGGGTTTGTAGCAGTTTTGTTTGATACTTGCCTCTCTGAATAGGTCAGAGTCTACCAGCATCTGATGCATGTATAGAGCATATTTCTGTTGGAAAGGTGAACATCACAGATTTGCAAATGTGCTTCTTTCAGCTGCAGCATAGGAGATCTCTTTAGAAGAGGTCAGAGCATCCATGCATTTCTGATGATTGAGATTTAACAAGGAGAATGTTGTTACGAAAAGTAAGCTGCTGTGGTGCCTCAACTCCTTTTCTTTTCCTCTCTACTTGCCACTCTCCCATTTATTTATTTCTCTTCATAAATCTGCTAAATTTTCAGAGGTTTAGATCTTACCTTGTCCCCATTGCTAAGTGTCCATATTATTGCAAAATCTTATTCCAGCCATTGTGTCTAGTACATTGTCATGAGGCTGCAAGCACATCTGGAGAGTTGGGATTTAGTCTTCAACCCTCTCTCTAAAAAGAGGAAGGACCACAGCTCGTCTCCTCCTCAGGATGCTCCCTCAGGATGTTCCCATCACTACTGTATCCAAAGACATGGTAAGACAGAGGCACTGCCCAAAAGCACTGAGATAGAGAGGCACGATGAATGTGTAAGGAAGGCAGAGGAGGAAGTTGAGGAAGCAAAACAGGCATGAGAGCCTTGCTGAGAATTGGCTGGCATTCATCCTGCCTCCCTCCTCCAGGCAGGGCTTCAGGTGTTGGAGGCCAATAATAGAAAATAGCCTGTGGCTTCAAATTGCTTCCAGGGACGGGCATCTCAGGGAGCCAGGCAAATTCAGAATATGGCTGCTTTGCTCTCCATGAGGTAGAATTCCCCTGCTGTTTGAAGACACCTAGCTTTTTATGCAGAATTCCTTTTGCTGTTTTTCTGCTGCTTGAAGTCCTCTGTACCAAGAAAATTAAAGCAATTGACTGAGTGTTCTAGATTAATAAATATAAAACAAAGTATGAAAGCTGATTCTATCAGACTCCTGCATGGAAAAGGGAATTGTGCAATGCCCATGGGACTGTTATTGTCTGTTGTCTGATTGGGATTTTTATTCATCTGAATTTCAGTTGTAAAATTCTGTGAAGCCTTGCAAAAATAACAAAGATGGTCATCTAATGTTAGCATTTGTAAGATAGCATCCTGCTTAATTGGTTATATTGCCCACTCCCCAAAACCAGAAAAATCTTACAAGGAGCAGCCTTGGCAAGAAGACAAGACAGTGCTGTTGATTAAAAGTAGACAAACACGTTAATAGTGAAAATGTAAAGGACAATAATTTAGAAATGCTACATAATAAGGCCAGAAAGAAATGAAATCTGTTCTGTCAGTCCACTAGGTAAGTAGCAACTTTCACTAGCAACTTCCACTGGCAAAGAAAGGTGATGGCAGCTCCCACGAAACACTTGAAACAAAACTCCTCCTATTTACTCAGCCCCCTCACACCAAAATAGAGTTCTCTCCTGGCCCAGATTTGCAGCATGAGTGATTTACTTCATTTGAATAATTAGATGTTCTTAGGTGTGAAATAAATGAAAGTGAATTCAAAGCCTTCAATTTTCTTTTTCATTCTCAGTTTTATGAAAACTAAACAAATTCAAATATGATAATTCCAGTCTGTTACAGTCTGTGCGAAAGGCAGTTGCTGTTCACTAAAGGGACAGATCTTCTGTATTAATGCATTTCACAGACAGATGAGTTTTTCCTGCCACTAGGAGCTGTTCAATGCCTGCATGTTTATAATGTGGGTTTACTGCTGACTGCACCTGATAAGAGACCTGCTATCTGGAAAATGCTTGAAGAAAGGAAGGGAATTGTCCACTCTTCTTTTTTTTCCCCAGATTTCATATATTTTATAATATGTCTGAAACACATCCTTATGAGGACACCATCCTGGATCACGTTGGATACCTAAAAGTCTACATGCGTATTTCTTTTTTTAACGGATACTCTGTGTGTGTGTGCATCCATTACGGGTAAGTATGTATGGGCATTGACATTAAGTACTGTAAAGTGCTACTATTATAATAATGGTCTTCTTCGGAAGGGGATTATCCGAAATTCAAGGAATGCATTTTAATGGCATTTAATGTAAATACTAGGTATCATTTGAAAGCTTCCAAATTCTAGCCTCACAACTAACAAGCCAAATCTGAATTAGCAGAGTTTTGTAGGTGTAACCACGTAACTCTACAAATCTGGATGTGGTTTATCTTAGGTACAGCGCAGAGTTACCAACATTTTTTGGTTCCTTACAGTGAAATACGCTGCATTAACAAACATGTGCTGTTGCTACTACATTTCTAGACGAGGTGTTTTTGATGATACAGCTCTATCAGTTGAGAATCACATTTATTCTCACCTGTGTAGCATTTAGTGCTCTTTCAGAAGCACTTGTCACAGCGCCAGTTCTACCTGACTGAGCATGACAATAAAAGCACCCTACCCAGAAACTCTGGCATTGCCTCATTGTACAATGGGTTTCTTGACAAACCTTTGTTATGTGGGGTTGGCCTTCTGCTCCTAGGAACAGCGTGTTTTTTCTCAGCCCCTGTCAAGGGGACGTTAGCTCCTATGTAACTGTGAACAAGCTCCTGTACAGTGAACTGTAGAGCATCATGTAAATAATCATGTTAACTCAGGGTAGTCTGTCTCTCACAAAAAGATAAGCTAATGTTGCTTCAATAGAGGGAATTATCCTGAGCTTGAATATCCACCTGAATAGATGAGTGTTTGCAAAGCAGCTCTGACTTAGGCAACTTGATGGCAGGGTAGCTCCAGGAGGATGTTAGCTGGCTGATGCAAGTCAGTCTAGAGGAAATGGAAGTAAAAACACACGCTCCCTCAGGAGGCTGGGGAGATCTGAAAGAAGAGAATTGGCAGTGAGAGGAGTGCACTTTGGGGAGAAACAGCATTTAACATGCTGATAAATCACCCATCTGTTTTCTCTCTTTAGTGACTTTGTCTTGTCGTGTATATTGCAAGGTTGTAGGAGAACAGATCATTGCCTATTCCATAACTCTTCACTCTCTACTACAACAGGACCCTAGAAATTGCTGAAGTGTAAGTAAAGTGTGAGGATAATACTGTTAAACAGGAAGTTCATGAGTCAAGTGTGTTGCCTCTGGAGACCCTTTTGAAATCTGAACAAGTATGGGTGGTGTTGGGGCAGACTTCAGCTCTCAGCCCCTGCAGGCTACCTCAACTCTTTGTAAATTGGTGCCTGAGTTCCTGCCAGCCCTCTCGTTACACAGAGCACAGGTGCACCCATGGAAAATAAAGTCTGAATTTACTCAAAACCCAAAGAATTTTGATATTGCTTAAAATGATGTACCTGTGCCTGCCCAGCTCCCACCGCTGAGTGTCTGAGTCAGCTCTACCTCTACCTGGCTGACAGGGTTGTAATTTTCAGAGAAGACACTGACTTCAAAGTGAGATTGGCTTTTATCTCATCGTGGAAATTGGGAAGGAAAGGAAGAATGTGTGGCTGCACATTTGCAAAAAGCAGGTGCTTCGTAGAGGTAAGTGGGAGGTATTCCTTTGCTATTTCTTCAGTACCCGCAGAAGCAGTGCACCCAGCGTAGCGCTGTGCCTTCTGCTCTTGTGTCTCTGATGGCCATGAAAGCTTGCCATTAGGAAATTAAATCAATGGACAAGTACAGATCCTACAACACTGAAGCACATCAAGGGAATCCTTTGGTAGTCTAAAATAGAGGCAGACTTTAATTCAAATTCTGTTAATTGCTTATGTTGGTGTGGTAGGAAAGTCACCCCAGCTGATTTATGACCCCAACTGCAGAATAGAAATAGCTGTACTTGTAAAGTGCACACAGATTTGAAAGGTGTTATTACTGCTAATTCTGAAGCTAATCTGATGCACCTGGCTAATGCGGACATAATATGGCAGAAGATAAAGAACTAGAAATGAATTTGTAGCTACAAATTCCTGGGTTTGTCTTTTTACCAGGACTGAATGGCTATCTTGACTTTAAGAAACCCAGCACAAGATCAAGACAACTGAGCTGGAAACCGTAAATGAACAAGGTTGCAGGCACTTCTATGTCATGCAGGTATTACTGCTAAAGTGACTAAGCCATACTATTTATAGAAGGCTGACTTTTAAAGAAAGGAAACATTACTACCACTGTTGGGGTTTTTTTAATATCCCACTAAATGTTCTACTGGTGGAAAAATCCAACAGCAGGTCTTTTCCTCCAATTTCATAATTTAAACTGAAAGCAAAAGAATGGGGTCAGTTAGATGTAAAATCCCCCCACCCATTCTCTGGTTTTCTCATTAAATAAACTGAAATATGAATGTTCACATGGATGTCATTAATTTGCACATGAGTTTGCAGCTGAGGTACCTGAAGATTAATGTGTGCCCATCTTCCCTGGCCTGGTGCCATGTCACAGACACATGCTGACTTCAAGACCCGGATCCCTACTGAAATGACTCCTGGGCTAGAGGAGAGCTGTGACTTGTTCTGATTAGCTCTGAGTTTATTGAATGGGGCAGCAAGACCCTAGTTTGAGCTCTGGTACTGTTGTGCCCAAGTGGTAGGAATTGGAGTGCATCCTTTCTAGCCACTTTTTATTCCAGGATCTGGAAAGAATTTCACTCACAAACAAGAATGACTCTGAGATTGTTCCCAAAACACTCTTACTGAAGAATAGCCTCTTTTCTCTTTTAACTTTCATTCTTCTATTTTTGCTGATCTTATAATGTTCAGTTACAAAGCCAAAGATGCGTTGACTATCAGGTCATAACCTTGCACATCCCTAATTCCCAGTGGAATCTCTTTAGAGGCATGACATACAGAAAGTGCAAGGTCAAGACAATTGGAGATGCACCGACATTGGAGAAAAAAGAAAGCCACCTCTGCTTCTTTTAATTCTCTTCCATTTGCTTATTTCCAAGCTAAATGGTTATGAACGTGTTCATTTTTTGTGAGTACGTTACTAGATAACAAGTTGGTAGCTTGGCCATCTGAAGAGAAATCGTGCAACAGAACTAGAGAATGGAAACCAGCATTGTGATAGCTTCCCTATAATTTTCTTTCTACAACAGTGATTCTAGTTACATGTAACAGTGTAATGAGTTTGGGTTTGTAGAGCCAAGAGGGAACCCTGGAATAAGTGGTCCAGGAACAGGCACTGGGGGAGCAAAATTCATTTTTAACTATAGGGACAATTAGAAGGCAGAGCTCAGAGTTCCAGATTGAATTAATCTGTTCACAGCAACCCAAGTAGTTTATTTTCATGCTTGTCAATCTGATTTCCTCTCCAGAGAGGAGACTGGGGTCACCTTGCTGTTGCTTTTGAATCCCACTTTGCACAGTACTTTGCTATTCACAAATCCCAGTAGAAGTCATTCCCTCCTCCTGTCATTGAGAGCATCCAAGCTTCAGATTTCTGCCTCTCTCTTTGGTGATGCATATCAGATTTACCTTCTCCAAAAGTAATTTGCTACAATTTTTGTGGGTGCACAAGGCTTTACTTGATCACTTGAGAAAAGCTTGCTGAAGCACAGAGGGACCTATCACTTTCCTATTGGCATTCACCCAGGTTCACACAGTGGTGTACTTCCAGGGCTATTTTTAATGGTATTGTTTGTAGGAAAATCAGTATTTGTGGCTGTCATGTATCGTTTATCAGCCAGCTCGCTGGTGTCATTTCTGTGTTTTCTGATGAGACTGTAAATTGTCTGGACAGGTCTGCAGCCTGCTTCAGATCTCACTTTCACAGTAGTTATATATCCCTGAAATCCCAGGTGCTTCAGTTATTATTATTTATTGTCTGTGTTAGGAAAGCATCCTGAGGCCCATGACATGATTGGGCCAGGAGCTTTAAAATACCACGTTGAAGAAACAAACCTGACAAAGAGTGTAAATGGATTAGCTGCTATTTACAAAACTGAAAGGGAGATGAGGTTTTGGTGACTTTTTAGAACATCTGGCATATCCCTAGTGCCATGCAAATAAACAAACAACATTGCAGGGGAAGACTCTGAAACACTTTCATTTTAAATGCTGTCAGTCCCTCATTTGCCACAAATTACATACGCTTGAGGGTGAGGGAGATTGGTTTTCAGAATCAATTGGAAAAAAATCTGGCTTGTAGACTGACCTGCTGGGGATTGAGTACTGACCCCGCGTTGCAATGTTCCTGCATTTTCTGATGAAAGAGCAGGTAAACTGAAGAGTACTGTTGGCAACTGAGCATCGAGTAGCAAGGTGAGCCAGCACTCGGTGTGCTCCTCGCTTTGTTAGGATGTCACAGCAAGGTCAGGGCCAAGTGTTTTCCCTCCTAAGTAGTATAGTGATGCCTTGCCTGTTAAACAGAGGGATAAGAACAATCTGGCAGGTATCTGCTTCTCTGCTCAAGTGGTGCTGATGAAAAACATAGTCTCATACCTGTGTTGCAGACACCAAGCAGAGATGCAAGGCAGAGGGCTCCCAGTGGCATGAGTGCTTTGTGTGAGGACCGATAATCTTAACTTCTGTTAGCTTAAGCCTTTCTGTACCCATGGTTTGAGGGATTATAGAAACGTATAATTACAAGCTACCTGGACAATCAGACTGTCTTTAAGTCTTTTGTCTATTGCTTTTGGTTGTTAATTAGAAGTTTGTGTCTATAGTGGCTTGAGAATAGGGCAGAAAAGTCTGCACTAACACCAGACTATCACTGTTAGTTCTCTGTGAGGAGAGTACTGAAAATTAGTGTGGCTCCACTGGTCCTCCATAAACAACAGGTCAATCCTCTAAAATAAAATAGCTGGGGAAATGCTGCATTTAACAAAACAGTTTAAATTTGTAAAGCTGGAATGTTTCAAAACAGAAACAAAATCCACATTTGTATCTCAAAAACCACTCTACAACTTAGGGTTTTTTTCTGCTAAATGAGATTTTGGCATTATTAATTCTATCCTGTGAGGGATTTAAATATGGATGGAAATTTGTTAGATTTTTCATGTTATTTCTAGCACCACATTCTCTAGTAATATCTTTCCAGTATTTCTACCTTGGGATAACAATCTGTCTTAAAACTGTCTGCATTAATATATGGATAGAAGTATTTTAGGCCTATCCTCCTCCCCAAGCAAATTCTGGTTTGTAGATTTATCGTTGCTATTACTTTGGATGAATGACCCCTCCCATCTTTTGAGACTAAACTTCGTGTGAGATATCTTGAAAACCAGCATCACCTTTCAGGGCCATGTCTGAATATACTTTAAAAACCCTACTGAGAATATTATTCATATATCATCATTTATGTGCTGGTTTTTAATAGGTTCTTAAAAAGGACTCAAAACTCTCATCTGATTTGTAACACCAACATGCCTGTTTTTTTCTTAAACACTATTTATCATTCAGGCCATCAGACAAGCAGCTGAGGAGCAGACAGTCTGTTTCGGTGTGAGATTTTTTGAACAAACAATTCACCAATGACAGCACACTGTTTATGTTTCAGTTATCTAGTGAAAAAATGGTATAAATACCAAGTCACCAGGTCAGCCTCTATGCAGGCAAGGCAGTGCATCTGCACCGCAGTGCCTGCTCATCCCTGCCTCACTGCTGCTTCCCCTGCTCCCCATTTTCTCCTTTCTTTGCCACATGTGCATGTGCAGCCTGAAGTGTCTGGTACAGCCAAAGAGCTTCCTGAAACCTGGAGTTTCCAGGTCAAGGCTTTAGGTCATTTGCAGGTGAACACACAGAAACACGAGTATCAGTGCGACAGACAGGTACAACCTTTTGTCCAAGTATGTTTCCAGGAAGCCAGGGTTACTGTGCTACTACCTGGGACAGTACACCTGGTTTTATTATCTAAATAGCAGCTTTTTGTGGATACTTTTAACAATCTGACATCATGCATTTTCAGCTCTAGAGATGCCAGGACAAAAGCCAGTGTGATGGAGATGACTAGTAAGACTCATCTTGGTTTGCCTTTTTATTTGAGAGAAGGTTCTTGTCTTTGCAGCCTGCCCAGTGCTTATGGGCAGTCAGACCACAGAACTGCTCTTGATTTTTAAATTGCTATTGATTCGAAGTCATGATCCTTTTGTCACTTGTTGTTTTCCATCTGAATTACAGGCTACATCTGCTAGAATGGAAGAAAACAAGTGTGTTCTGTTTAAGCAGCTCTAAAAACAGTCATTTAACTCTGTACCAAATATATCTTATTTCATATTAGTGAGTTCGTATTTCCTGCATCAGCTCTTGACTTTCAGTGAGCATCTTCTACATCGCACTTGTGCTGGACTACCTCAATGGTCAGTTTAAAGGAGACACAGGGGTTTGAGGTGGGAGCTGATGTGGGTTTTGGATCCGAGTTTTTAATTTCTCCTTTCAGCAAGGAAAAAACCCAGTAGCAAGTCCCTGAGGACTTTCTCCAATCTCAGGAAAAACTACTGTAGAAAGGCCCAGCAAGACAAGTCTTCCAGTCAGTCTTTTTCACACCATAAGCTTGCTTTCTTTTTCCATTGCTATTCAGGAACTAGATGATCTTAAGCTCCTTTCCAACCCTAACTATTCTATGATTCTCTTCTTATCCACATTGGAGCTCAAGGTGATCTCAGGTGTTTGGGGGAACTCTGTCAACCACTGATACTTCACAGCATCCAGCTGAGTCTTCTAGGAATTACTTTTTGATTTTACACCTAAAGGCTGGGAAAAAGGAGAGGATGTAAAGTGGATGGTAGTGAAGCTGAGCAAGGAAAACAGAAATGCAAAAGAGAAAGGCCTATTGTGAAGAAGGGGTGAATACAGACAGAGTGATACTCCACTTCTTTTCCCACCCTTACTTGCTGGTAGGCATAGTCTCTGTGCTTGAAAATCTGGACCTTCCATCTCAAAGACCATGGTCACTACCATGTTTAGACAGAGGAAAATGAGTGGCTGCTGGATGGTAATAACATTAACAAAACCAGGCTGGACTCAAGCTGATGACTTGGTATAAAATAGCGTACTGCAATTATGCCACACCATTTGTTTCTGATTCACCTGCTGCTGCTTGTTGTTTATTTGTTTAATATTTCTTTATTCGTTCTTTGCATCACCCTTCTCCATCCTCTGCTAAAATCATATTGGTAATGATTAACTGCATGTGACACTCCTGTGGTGCAGTGCTCAGCACTGGGTTATTTCATGCAGTGCTGTAGCGCAACAGCAAGTGAGAAAATTCAAGCCTAGAGAAGCAATAATTTATTACAGTAGAAATGAGGACAGAATGAGTCACACTGCTGACAGATTCTGACATGCAACCGATCTATTAGAGGTTTGCTTTTCTCCCCCTCTGTTCCAGATGTGCTCTTCTTAAAGGCTGCACAGAAATATTTCCTCACTTGGAACTCTCTATTCTTATCTACAAAAGCTTTTGAAAAAAGATCCTAAACCTGAAAACTGGTAAATGTGTGAGGATATAGCAGTGCTTTTCTTCTGTCTTGAGATGCTTTGATGTTGTTAGTAGGGGATGAATGTTAACAGCACATATTCTGGGACTGAAAAATACAACCTGGAGGTTGATAACTACCTGGTCTGTGAAAAGATATTTATGCTAGCCAAGTTTTTCCAGAAAGAGATCTGTGTTATCATCAATTTCCTTGGACTTCAGGGCATTTGCTCAGTGCCAAGATATGAAAACTTGGATTAAGGCAGCATTTTAAGGTGCACCCTTACTTACAGCTGAATACTATAAATACTAGGTCAAGCATCTTTTACCTCCTGATGGTAAGCAGTCCTCCTGAAGGACTCCTTTGAAACCTGCTGGTGCTTTCCTTGGGACTGAAGGCTGTGTAATTTGGGACTGTGTGAATTAGAAGCTTTGTTTATTTCCCTGTCTGCAGAATAGTCCTTCTGTCTTGAAACAGAGCTGTGCAAAGGGGCAAAAGGCAGCAATCCTCTTCTAGAAACCGCAGCTAAGTGCTGCCTTCTCCATAGATGACCAATAGGTATCTTACATGATTAGTCAGCCTTCTAAATTCAAAATAAAACTATATTTTATATTGTGGGCTGGGGGAAGGCTGAAGAATGAGGCTGAACTTAATTAGTAATCCTGTGTGCAAACTGTTCCTGAATCTCAGCAGGAGTTGCTAAGAAAACAGTATGAAATAATATTTGAATATTGACAGTGACAAGGACTGCATAGTACTTTAATGTGTGATGCTTCCTCAGCCCTGTGTTGTTCCTTGGAGAAAAGGAAAAGCAGCACAATAAAATGGTATGTATTAAATTCTGTGCCTATAGATGCAGACACAATATTGAGAAACTTCATCAAATCCTTCCAAGAGAGGAAGAATGGGTTGTGTTTAAATTTAGTCTCCGTCTGCTAGCTTTAGTAGTTTGTCTGGGGGAGGTAGGCTTGTTGTCTTCCCTGGTGCCATCAGAAAATTTCTTTGTAAAGGATGAGATGATTCAAACAGATAAACTGTTTTATAGGTGTCCTTAAGAGAGAGAAACAGTTTTATTGTAATCTGCATGAATTTTAAGATGTTTTGAGTATGTATCTTAATCTGAGCAGCATTGCTGAACTCATAAAAAGTGTTTCTTTTAGAGTCTGAAGAATACCAAAAGATCATCTGGGGAGTTGTTTGTTGTTTTTCTCCCCTTCCCTTCCCTTCCCTTCCCTTCCCTTCCCTTCCCTTCCCTTCCCTTCCTTCTACAACAATTTGGTCAATATGTGAAATTGTGAAAACTCTCTGCCAGCCTGCTCTAGGCAGCATCCAAAACATTAAAGTTTAGGTTGATGTCTTGCAGACTTTAAATAAAGATAGTATATAGGATTAGGTACTTCTCAGCTGTGCACTAGAATCTTAGTAAGTCATGTTTCTTAGAGGACAAATGCAATATGTTTTTTCCCCAAGGAAGGGAACAGCTTAGTGCTGGTGCTGGGGGCACATGGGACTTCCAGGGACTTGCTCATCAGTTGTGTTGTGGAGAGAGCAAGGAAAGGGGCAAAGATGAAGCGGGGTAAAGATTCTACAGAAAGTAGGTTTGGGACATTTCATTTCAGTGACATGAACAGTTACAGATATGAGCACAACAGAAAAGGCCAAGGGCATGAGAGAGGCTCCGAGAGCCTTGTTCAAAGGACATGTGTCTTGTTGCTAGCTTCACCTTACTGTCTGGAGAGGGATCTAAGGCAACACTCCCTCTGGCAGACACAGCTGGTGGTTCAGATGAGGCTTGCAGGAAAGGAAACTGTTGGCTTAAGCTGGTTTATCTGCAAAGGCTTTGCTTCCCACCAGAGGCCTTGTGTGCACAGTATTTAAATCTTAGGTGAGCTATTAACAATCATAGAAGATAAAAGAAAAAGAAGCAATGTTTAAATACACCCTGGCACACATGGTTATATGCTCTCTGAAATTGCCTTGGGAAGCCTCCTGCTTTTAAAGCACTGGCAAATTTCCATGCACAGCATGGTGGGGTTTTTAGATTAGCCTTGAAATGGGATATTTTGCAGTAGTTACATCTGCAGCCTGTGCCTTCAACTGCCCTTCTGGTTTTCACTGGGAGGTGGCAGGATGTTGGGGTGAGTTTGCCTGCCATTGATCCAGCTGGAATGGTTTCTGGAGAGATGGAGAGGCAGGCATAGATCTGTCAGTCACTGCTCACAGGATCAGTGAATGGATTCAGTATGCTAATACTTTGGCTATGGTGTGGTATTATTCCTGAAAAGCTTTTTGAACTGCAGAAGAAAACCCGCACGAGACCTGGCAATTGGAAAGTATTCCCAATGGACAGGAAGAAAGTTGTAACTATTGGTAGTTATTTGTATTTCACCTCTCAAAATAGGCAGCTCAGTCTCTGCACTACATACAGTTATATCACTGGAGGGAAAGTTATGAGGTGAGTAATGAGTATTGAAGCTCGGGTGGTGGAAGAGCTGTAGAAGTGCAGAGTGAGCAGAAAACTGCTGCGTGGGCCAGGCGATGATGTTTCCACTTAAAAGCACTTGTAGGAAAGGAGTAATAAAACAGAAATTGATACAGTTATTGTCTTAGCAGAACAGATAGAGAAGGCAGATCTTTCCCTCTCTAGAAAAATCACCACCTTACTCAAAGTCTAGGCAGCACAGTCAGAATCTGCTAGGGCAGTGAAGGTAGCAGTGACCCTGCCTCTGTCAGATGCCTTGCTGAGAGCTCATGGTCTCAAACCATGTGGCAGGGAGGTAGTTTGCACTGCTCAGTGGTCAGCCCATTGCAAGCAAGCAGGTTTTGTCATTCATTTACCTACTCTGTGTATAAGGTGTTCACCTCTCAACTGACCAGATGCTTATACCTGATCTTGGTGTTATAAAAGGCACTACTTGTTCTGCAAAAGTAACATTCAGTAAAAGCAGTTCCCACAAAACTGCAACTAATCCTTCTGCACAGACTGAAAATATTTGGAAGTCCTTATACGTTTCAGTCTGTCTGAAAAAGAAACTGCTGAAGGGCCATACGGGTCTTCACCAATGTAATACTTCTTTAATGACTGGCAATCAATGATACCAGAATGTTTCTCATGTTATGGCAACTGAGGTCAAATGTCTTTGGTGCTCATCTGAATTAAAAGAGGTGGGAGGAGGAGGGAGGGGAACAACAAACAAACCAACAAACAAAAAACCACCAAATAAACAACTACTTGTCACTTATTTCTGGAGCCAAGAGAAATACAATTTTCTTCCCCCATACACGGGTATTCAAATGATAGTTCCTTTATTTTCCTGTAGGGAAGCTATTACATGGGCATCATCATGGTAAAGAGTTTTGATTTTGTTTTTAATTATCTTTGTTTTCTCATTGCTTCCATAGAATTCATTATTTCTTCCTGAGTGTTTTATTTCTCCCTTTGGAAGACAGGTTCTGTTTATGGGTGTACTGTTGTTCTCTCCCTTTATACATTTTTATGACTATTTCCAATTTTGATTAATGAGTTTATTTCTATCTGGAGTGGGTGCAGTGAGCTGGAGAGTTGTAATAAAAAGTTTACTTTGAATGGTAGCACTATTGAAAATTTGATGATAGAGCATATGATGTCTCAGGTTCAAACTAGGATCCAGGTCATTAAAAAACTCCATTCTGGCTGTTGGCTTGTCAATACAATGCAAATTTCTCACTATCATCCAGTTCCCAATAGCACTTTGGCTGGAGTTCAGTTTAGAAAAGATGGAAACAAATGTCTTCTAACCTTTCAGCTCAGGTTTACAGCCCTTTCACAAGCTACCGGTTGCTGTATTACATTTCCAACCTGTGCAGCATCCTGAAAATATTAGAAACAAAGAATGATGTGATTAGCCTTATCAAGTATAAACGGTAAGTCAGCTTTCCAGACAAAGCCTCTGTGGAGTACAGCCTGCTGCACAAAGCATTGCCGTGGTGCTCCCACTTCTCTCTTTAGCTGATACAGTGTTCTGTCTTGGTGGCTGTTATTTCATCTCTTTGGATCTGTTTTTCTCCAGTGTTGTTTTCCATGAGAGACATCATAGTCAATTGAAATGGGTGGAACAGTAGGTGGGAAAGGAATTCTTTTCCTCTCTTTTCTTTTGAAAATATGCCTTCCACTGTTAGCTTTTCTACTTTTTTTTAATTTTTTTTTTATTTTAATCAAGATTAAATCATTTATCAGCAGTTTCTTCATGATGTTCAGCTGCTGTTATTCTGCACATGCCTGAGTTTTTCCAGGGAAACAAGTCTCTTGTGATTGTTAAGCATTTCTTTATGTTATATCAAGGCCCTTACACACTGATAGATTAAAGAGGGCTTAAATTACAGCCTTCCCTGTCCACATATACAAATTACTCTTCCATGTCTATTGAACAGAACTTTATTTTAACTAAAGATACGGTTTTTAGATTTATGCATCAAATAGAATGTCAAATATCTGTAGGCTGCAAATCTGCTACTGTGTGAAACTATGAGAAATATATATGGCCTTAGGAGTAACAGTTTAAAGAAAATGCTACAGTCACTGCAATACACGTGTTGTAATACACTGCAGTTCTCATGCTGAGAAACAGCTATATATTGCAGTCTGCAAATACATGTATATTAATTCAGACTAGGTTTAACACACAGTCACTGCTTGTTAACTTACGATTCAGTGTATTCTCATTAACAACAATGGTATTTTGCTGTGTGTTCAAGAATTGCCACCATAGGGTACTTGATTGTTAAGTCCTGGGTGAAAAATATTCCTAGTCAATGACCCTTAAATACTTAGACAATTCAGAGCAGTAAAATGAGAAACAGACTTGCCTGCCACTCTTCTAATACAGCATGGGATTTTACAAAGGAGCCTATGGTGTTTAGATATCCAGCACGCTTTGCACTGCAATTTGTTTAGTTTACTCCAGGTAACTCTTCAATCTTCTTTTAGCGTTTTAGCCACAGCTCCAAGCTCAATGTGAAATGACAGAGTCTGCCTCTGAGGGAGCTTGCAGGCAGGGCAAAAAACGGGTTTTATTGATGGTGGTGTTTTTAAATGGACAATGACACGTTGCTTTTGATAATCCTGTTTTTCCTGCCAGTTGTGGTAGTGTTTTCTATTTGTAAAGTCTGTGTTTCTTATGCTATGTAAGGCTTTTGATTTGGTTTTTTGTTTGTTTTCTTTTTACTGAAAATTTTCCGTAACCTCTAGGGTTTAAATAAATATTAATGTATTTCTGTGTACTGTCCACAGGGAAAGAAAATTACAGACCATTACTGGCATGTGAATGGAGATGGACTTCATTCATTAGGCATCTGTTCTTAAAGCTGCTCACCTGGGGGCTAGTACAGCTCTTGACTATGTGCACCAGGATTCTCCCAAGGCAAGGCTTGGGAGTTGGTGTATAAATGCTGGTTATGCCTTTATTTTTGTACTGTCTACCCTTTTAATCTCTGTATGACCAGCCTGCACCTTTGGGTCTGCATGTGTTTTGTGTCAACCAGTGCTGACCAGGACAATTCAGAAAGAAAAGTGGAGATCTTGAATCCACTGCTTCACGTGGGGCTGCCTGTTCCCAAATGTGCATGCTTAAAGGTAGAGTATCAAGGGGTGGAACCCATTCATATTTC
>NW_009937458.1:0-2811 GCF_000696875.1 Nestor notabilis
TTCCAACCCTAACTATTCTATGATTCTCTAAACCTCAGGTTCACCAAGAGGATTTTCTTAGTTTTTCTATCCACTTCTACATGAAGGTTCTCTTTCTGGACAGCAGACTAAAACACTTAAATGTTACTATACCTGACATTATTAAATCCTTTCGACTGTGGGGTATAGAGGTTTTTTGTGGTTTGTTCTTCCATAAATGAATTCATATCTTGGCAACAGCTTTCAATCCATTGTTGTATTCTGGGATATTTCCGTAAGTTCAATACTAGGCCTGTACTTACCAACCATCAGCAGAAGCATCATTGTTCCTCCTAATCAACACATAACTCGGCTGATGAAATAATAAGTAACCTATGTTCTCACTCCTTAGAAGACCGGAAGAAGAAAAGAGAAGATGATGGTCTGAACTCTTCATTTGTGTTCTTCACTACCAGTCAAGTATCATGGGGGTCAAGTGTGTGTGAGAAACAGAAATGACCCCACATTTAGAATGTTACTAAAGAATGCTAACAGTCAAAAAAATCTATTAATACAAAAAAAAAAAAAAAAAAAAAAAAGCGAAATCAAGAAGTCACACATTTCAGGCTATGAACAGTCAAGTTCAGCTTTTATTACACTGCCCAGAAAATTCTCACTTCTTCCTTTTCAATTCTGGTTTGCGAAGTTCCTTAGCTTGTTAGTCATGCTGCATTCAGAACACAACTATGAAAATACAAAACATGATTTGCATTTAAATACTGTACTGAACACAAAGCAGTCCAGACATCATTTGAATCATAACTTATATTGATTGGACCACGGATGATTCACAAGCCTGAACACTCACTTTTCATGATGATCATCTTCATGGCTAACTGTGTATGCCCTCACTGCATATGACTTGCTCCTGTTTACTTTTATATTTCTCACAATCTTTTAAGGACTCAATTCCAGAAAGTCTAAGCTATTAAAAATTCTAACACAGGTCTTTATTTTCCTATTTTAACTGAAAACACAAATTAACCCCCTAACCATTAACATGAGATGAATCAGCTTTAATTAAAAAAAAAAAATATCTTTTATAACAAAAAAATATTTCCCACATTGGGTAATCTATCAAGGTCATCTTCAGGGTTCCTTAAAACACTTGTAGGGAACAGAAGACCATTTGTGTTGCAGGAAGTGTACTGGCATGTGTTCACGCAGGTCCTACACAAATCTTGGAAAACCACCAGTAGAGACTTGGTCTTCATTGATGATACCTTACTGTACCACCATATCACTAGTAGTGTAGCAGATTTTAAATAGGATTTCATTACATTGATGAAAAAATTATTAATCACGTTTCATCAGCATAAACATTTTACCACCTGAATTAAGACACATATTGAAACCCAACGTAAGAATTTGGAGACCAAAGGAACCAATTTTAGGCATATACATTTCCAACTTAATGCTGTATTATTGCACACTGATGATACACTAACAGTGTACTATGACAACATGCATCAGAACATTTATGATAGCCAAGTGTATTGTACAAATGTTTTGGCAAGTAGCATCTGAGGGATGATGTTCAAGAAAGTCTGCGCTCATAAGTAATATAAAATATTACATTTTAAAAATGACCTTTTATTCATGCTGCCATTTTTTAAAGCTTGACTACAGCTTCTTAGAGGAACTGCTCAGGCCGTTAAACAAAACAATAGTTTCTTTTTAAGACTTTAAGGAAGAAGCATCACCATAATCATCATCATAATCACTACTGTAATTTTGTCACCCTCTTTCCTTTCATTAAAAAAGTGCTGAAGGCACCCCTGCATCTATTGTATCTTCTAATATTTCAGCAATTGTAATGAACATTCAAAACTTTACTGGAGAAACATCCAGTGTCACCAACTTACACTTTGAAACATACTACTCCAGATAGTAAGTTCTCAACTGATGTTTTAAAATGTAACATTATCCAAAGCCTCTCTTACTGACAGACAGGAAATCTATATGTACATCTATCTATATAGATATATCTATAAACCTATATATACCATTAAAAATAATGGTATATAGAAATTTTAAGAGAGTGTTTACTATAAAGCAGAAATTTAAACTCAGTAAGTTAGACCTGCCTTCATCAAGCCATTTTTGTGCATCACTATTTAACAGACTGAGGACAAAAAATATTGTACCAGTTACTTGGAGTCATCTTAAAAATACAGAAGAGTTTGGTTCCAGGAAAATACTTTCAATACATATGTTTACATGTATTTTCTACTGTATTATCCATGTGTGTACAGTAATTTACTGAAAAGACTTCTATGCAAACTAAGAAGGTGTATGTTCCTTGCTACGCCTTTAAAAGTCATCTTTCAGCGTATGACTATCCAAATCAAGACAAAACTAGGTTTCAACCGATACCTTGAATAAAATCCTATCAAATGAAAAATGCTCCTTATATCTGATGGCCAGGGTCCTCTGTATGCGTAAATGAGAATAATTTTAAAACCGGACCCAAACAACGAATAGGATGAAATAATTTGGCATCATGAGTCTTCCTGAGATCACCACACATTTCTGCAAAAGCAAGGCGCGTTCTGCTAGCTATGACCTAATTACTAGAGTAAAAGCTGCGTATCTGACAAAGGAAGAGAAAGAACCCACTGCTTCATACATTATTTATTAAGATTTCTCACAGCATTCAAGTTAAGTCGCGGACCCCAGCATCTCTTTGTGATGTTAAATGAACGTATAAGAAGTCAGCGGACCCCAGGGCGCACCGAGGGCGCCGCACTCCCCCCGCACCGCTGCTCCCCAGGCCCGCTCGCGACCGCTCGG
>NW_009937459.1:0-29560 GCF_000696875.1 Nestor notabilis
AACTATTCTATGATTCTATGATTCTAAAACCGTATTTGCTCAAAAGTAACAGAAATCCCACAGTCATCATCTATAGTACAGTCCTGTTTTCCAGGAACTGGAAATAATAATGTAACATTTAGAAGAGGTAGCATAATGTCCAGGAAATTGCAGAATGTATTCCAGTATCTTCAGATTTTGCAAAGCTTTCTCTTTCTTTCCTTTGGTGAGCTGTAAGAGAAAGTCTTCAAGAGTCACTTGCACTTTCACACATGGGCCAGAAGCCTTCATCCGTGAGAACCACCACGTGACTGAGAAAGTACTGGCAAATGTACAGTGCTTAGGATTTTGCTATTTTCGGTGGGAAAACACATACACAATATGCTTATTCACCAACCAGGCTATGTCATTGTTACGGCTTAGTTTTGGTTTGCCCAAAGCCAAGCCCACGAAATACAGAGTGGAGTATAATGGAATGAATAAACTTGACAAAATGCATCCAAGCAACTATTTGAACTTCCCCTTTTGTGGAGATCTAGGAAGGCAGTGGTCAAAGGAAGAGCTTGCTAATTCTCCCCTTTGATGGGAAGAGATGGCTAGAAGAAAAATGTGCTTTTCCAGGTCTGAAGACATTTAGTTTTGGTGGCTTTCTACACAGGAAGTTTCCATCCTAACATATTTTTTCTTTATTAGCAAACAAAAATAACAGAATAATAGCTAACTTCTATTAAAAAATTACCAGGGGAGACAAAGCAGTGCTTATAATAGAGTTACTGCTGCAACCTTAATATTAGGGCACAGTGCCAAATACCTCTGAGATGACAAACAAAGCAATGTATTGGTGCTTTCCCATTATCTTTTTTTGGAGGAATGAAATGCCACAAAATATTTTGCATACTTCCTGTTGGGAACCAGGGCATATGGCACTGATTTATCACAGAAGGCAACAGGAGTTTGTTTGAAATCAGAGCAGGTAGACAGACAGCTGCAGGAACTCAAGGTTAAAATAAGTTTTAATTTTCTGATGACAGCAAAGGATGAAGCACTTAGCAACTATAAAATTTCAAATATAATACAGAATCTGACTACACACTAGACTAAACGTAGTATATCTACTTCCTTTTTTTTCAGCCAAATAGACATTGTTTCACCTAAACTGAAACTACTCTGGAAATACAAACCATGTCATTTAGTCTTGTGCTCTAAGGTCCTGAGTTTTTAAAGTGGTCTTTGTCCACATACTGCCAGCTGTAGAGCCCCACCTCTGTTGAGGTCGGTAGGCGTTTCACAGGCTTTCTTTCAGTGGGTGACATCCTGAGCATCTTATTCACTTTTTCCTCTATCTGTACTCAGGCATGCTTTCAGAGGAGTTCATCCACATAAGGGCTGACTAAATACTGAGCAAACAGTTCAGAATTTGGCTGTCTTTTATAAATAATGATTCAAAGGTTTGATTTAGCTACAGATGAGCCCGAGCCACAAAAACTGCATCTGGCTCCTAAGTGTGTCAACTCCCATGGCAGAGATTTATTTTTTTTTTTTTCCCCAGCCAAAGCTTGGCCTGAAAGTTCATGGAGAAAGACAAACTGTGAATCAGAAGCCTGTACCGGTGCTCTGGGTGACGTGCGTACCAAGATAGCCTGCAGCCACTTGCCAGCTTGCCACTGACCTTTTATCTGCATAAATAGTCGTGACCTTTGGGCTGCTCAAATTAGTGCTAGCTGCTCAAGCAGCCTAGTATCACAACCCAGTTCTGCTCAGGCTGCATCTCTTTGCCTCTATAACCACTCGCACTGTCTCTTTTGCTGAGCGATGGAGGTAGGATGGGGAGCTGGACAGCTTTTATTACCTCTGTGGGCATCCTCTGCCTTGGAGGAAAACCACCACTGGCTGGGTAAGACCATACTAAAGCCTTCCTACATTGGCTGAGCAACACAGAGAAGATTGAATGAAGAAGCTGACAAGCCATCTTCGGATTGACACTTTTCTGTGAGACACAATAAACCATCACCTTTGCTTTTGCTGTGATTTATCATCCCCTGTCATTACCTTTCATACATTTAAAATAAGTCCTAACAGAATTTTAAAATCAAAAGAAATAAATCGGTACCAAAATAGATACTCTTTTGCTAAGCCTCAAATTGAGTTGTTTTGCTTAAAAACTGTAGTAGATCAGTAAACCACAGATCTCATTTTAAAATATAATCTACTTTTTATTCAGTGGACTGTATGCTGCATAGGGTTTAATGCTCATTATTTTCTCAGTAGACTAGAGCTAGCATGCTCTCTCATGTAAATAAACATTTAGTCCTATTTCAAAATGCATCATTTGTATCCCTGAGACCACAGAAGTTTTAGTTATTTTTGGAAATAGGTATTTGGACAGTTTTCCAAGCACAATTTTTTCCAATTGTTTAGAAAAGGTCCTTTGGTTGCTTAAATGACAGTATTGACTGGGCTGAGGGCGGAGGGGTGGGAGGGTGAGGAAGGGTGGTATACTTCACAATGAGGTTTGCCCAGAGAAGCTGTGGCTGCCCCATCCCTGGCAGTGTTCAAGGCCAGGTTGGACGGGGCTTGGAGCAACCTGGTCTAGTTGCAGGTGTCACTGTCCATGGCAGGGGGGGGAACTGAATGAGCTTTATGGTCCCTTCTAACCCAAACCGTTCTCTGAATCTGTACATTCTGAAGACATTTTTAATTGAGCAAAGGAAAACTGTCAGGCAAGTAGTGAGATAGCCAGTCACTAATCCCTGTGTTTTCCAAACTAAATTTGAGGGAACTGTCCTGCAAGTAAGAGTGGGAGCTGTGTGCTGAAGCAAATGCCTGCTGCCTTTGGCAGATGTGTTGGAAGGAAACTAATTGTTCTGCTGCATCAGGTCCTTCATTCAGCTCTGCACCAGTGTCTAACCCACAGCAATTGGGGTGAACTGAATTTCACTCTATGTCTCAGGAATACCTTCTTGCTGGAAGGGCTGCAATGCCACCCATAAGGTCCTTGGTCAGCCACCCAAAAAGCAAGAGTCCTGCTTCTCTCCCAGGAGGATGGTCTGGGCAAGGGCCATGAGCTCTGAGAATGCATCAGGAGGGTGCAGGACCTGCAGATGTGTCTTTAAGCTGTGCGGTTGGAACAGGTGCAAGAGAGAGGCTGCTTGCCTGTATTTGTGAGCAGTTGCACAGAAACTAGACCCTATGACTCCCAAAGTCCATTTGCCAAACTATGGCACCTCCCTTTTCAGTTATACCTAAGAAAGGGCATTGATGTTTCACCAGAGAAGCAAATGAAGGAAGGGCTGGTCCACAGCTGCCTTCTCTGCAGCCTTCTTCTCTGCAGCCAGAGTCCCTTACGTACAAGCTGCGTTATAGCTGCAGAGAGGAAAAATGCGGGCTACCCTTGCTGAAACATTGGCAGCACATCACTGTTTACAACTGGAATTCTTGCTGCCTACTTTTACCAGTGACAACTTAGGACAGGAATAGGAAACTTCACATGATGATGAGGTCAACTTTTTTTTGCTTGTCCAGTGCTCCCAGACGAGCACAAAGCTGCTGATTTATGATTGCTTGCAAAAAAATGAGCTTGAGCTGCAATTTTTAGCTAGCTCTTTGGTGTTATCTTTTACAGCGCTCCCAACAGCATACTCCTTTGAAACTTTTAAAAGCAATTTGGTTTGCTTTCATTTGTTCCTCATTTCAGCTCTCCCGTCTACAATTTATCTGTGGCCATACCAGAAGCAATTTTAACTTGACCCGTTCTTGAGTAAACGAGAGGGCAATGCATGTGTTTGCAAAGCATGTTTGTGTCTTTCATCTGTGATTAATATTAAATCTATTGAGCTACATAAATAAGTAATTCACAAACCTGTCAAACCGTTAGTAATTTCTTTCCCTCAGCGTTTACAGCTCTGAAGTGTCCCTTCTAATGGTTTTCATTTCCTTTTGTGTACCTGGAGATAAAAAACAGTCAGCTAGACAACTTTCCTGTGTGGAAGAGGGAGGGCTGCTCAGCTGTTCTCCTCTGCCCCCGTCCCACTACATACAACATACATAAATGTGCATAAGAATGTAGAGCAGGAATAAAATAACCACTTTGCATGTCACTTCTGCTGCTGTGGTTTGTGCATGTGAAGTAGACTCCTGCTCAGGCTTCTGGTTTGGATAACAGCCCTGTAAAACAATTTCTACCAGGAGACTAAGGATCTGTTTCTGTTCTCATGCAATGAAATTAGTGGAATTATACAAGCATAAAATCAGGGCCAAATGAGAGCAAAATCTTGTTTGCTCTTTTGTGCCTTTATGGAGTTGGGCTCCTTAAACACGAATAAGGTGATGCTCTCGTAGGAGATGGAAAGCGTGTCACCAGGCACTTGGCCACAGCAGGACTGGGCACTGCATTTAAGACTTGCAGGCCATGCAATGCATACAGCTAGCTGGGTGTCAAAGGGTGGTTTGAAACACACTAAACTCCCCAAACTGGGAAGCCCCTCAGAGCTAAGGAAGAAGCGCAGAAGGAAACACTAAGCACAGGGGGTCTAGATGAAATCCCATCCCCCTTCCACCTTGTCCAGGTGCCTATATCGAAGCTGTAGGGAAGGATCACCTCATAGTCAGGGATCCTTTCCTGAAATAACTGTGTAGGACCTCTCTTTGGAAGCAATGATGGGAGTGCTTTCCCTCAAAACCCACCCCAGCATCATTTCATGCTGTGTGCTCTCCTGGTACTGGGCTAAAGCTCTTTATCCGTGGGAATTCTCCACCCTCCACCATTAGCTGCATATGTAAAACCCTGCATAAGCCATTGTAGTCTCTGGGATCTGGGGGTGGAGAGAGGAATGGAAGAATTCTTGTAGCAGAATATATTTAGCTTCCATCTCTTCCAGGATGCTCCTTCACACCTCTCAGTTAAGTGCATCCAGCCCTGTACCAAGCTGTGGAAATGCAGCAGAACCAGCAGAGCTTTCTGCCTTGATGAACGGCCCAGATTTATACTTCAATAAAGCAGCCTCAGTACTAAAAACATGAAAGGGAGACACATCCCCCCCCCCCCCCCAAGTTATTTGACAAAAGACATTTTAAACACAGTCCACAGGAGAGAAGCCAAGTTAATTCCTAATACTATTCAGCTATACGGAAAGTAAAATTTTATGGCTGTGCCAAAATCAAAAATGAGATCAAGATGATTGGCTAAAAGGACAGAAATTACATTTACTAAGTTGCCTTTTGTCTGTGATGTTTGGTCTTTACTGTTTTTCCCTTAACAAGACTGTAGAACCTATTACTTGTCCTTAAGGACATGCAGGGAGTGACCAGCTCGTGGTTATCTGCTGTGACCAACATGCTGACATTTTGAAGCGGACGTTATTCATTGCAACCGCTTTGATTGAGGCCATTTCATATGGAAACAATTAAGAGGCAGAAAGCATATCATAACAAAGGAATGAGAAGAAAGATCAGGAAATACAAGCAGATTGGATCATTCTTTAAAAATGGATACAGTATTTACTGTTGGCGATTATAATAAATCCAAGATTTGAATTACTGCAGGAGAACAAATGTGACTGAATTGTAGGTTTTCTTATGCACCCTAAGAGGAAACAGTTCAGATCAATGATGAATGCAAATCTAGGGCCAGGACAGAACAAAATGTAACCTATTTCACATGTGTGCAGAATGGAGGGAGTCTGAAAATGCATTTAAAAAGTGGTCACAATGGGGAATTACAGAGAAATAAAGAGCAAATAGGAAATAAAAAAAGAAATAGTTGGCATGTGTTTCCTTAAATATAAGGGGAAAATGTAAATGTACATTGAAGAGCACTCACAGAGATTTGTACATTTTCTTGAGACCAATCTAAATGCAACTGTAAACAAGAAAAGGCTAAAAGACAAAATCCATTACTAAGAGGTGTGTACTCTTACAGGCAGGAAATACTTGGGGGCAGGTTTTTTACCCCCACTACTATCAGAGAATGAGTGAGGTAGATACTGGAAAGCATATATGGTAATAAAGAATTTGGAAACGTCATTGAATACTTCTGTCTGGTTGAGTAATTAAGCAAACTGAGTATCAGTGGTAAGCACTATGAGATAGATGAGACACTGTCAGTCATACACAGCTGGAAGCCAGGATGTCCGTGGCTCTCAGTTTCTGAGATAGTCATTTGTATTTGCAGGAAGGTTTGGAAATCACTTTCAGTAGCTACCAACACTAGGTCTCCAAGTGCCATAACTGCCATGCTTCGGTGCTGTATTCACATTCATACACAGAATTTCAGTATGTCCCAAAACTTGAGTGAATTTAACTTAAACTTGTACTGTTAAGTGATAGCAAACTGCCATCTATCTCCTCCCTCTTGACCACTGTCTGGGAGACTAATTTCTGTTGTTGCTGAATGCAGTTTGAGTTTTATGGAGCTAGGATTTGGCTTCATGTCTTGACATAAGCAGCTAATGGTTTTTCTGACAACAGCTTGGAGGTGATGTAAGTCAGAACAAAAATATTTAATGCCTTGCAACTGGGTGAACATCCCATTCATACTATCAGCTTACCTGGCAAAGCTGACAGCATGAGTGCCTGAAGGTATCAATGCCTTCATTGCTGTTCAGACATCCTGCTTACCCCCTAAATAACAGTAATGTCAAAGTAGAAGGCATCTCACTTCTTCAGCAAGCAGAGAACTGTGCAAATGGCCACTAAAACTGGCCAACATAAGTTGAGTGGAGGAACAGCTGAGGCTATACCTGAACCTCTGAACAGGCAACTACAGACCCAGCATAGTGCCTGCGCTGTCATCCTCCATCGTCCTGCCCTCCTTCTGCCTCCCCTGCACCTCTGTGACCCTCACAACATATGATACTCCACAACCACACTTGTCTGAAGCTATCAGAGCTTCAGAAGGCTTGTGCTGCTGGGGTGGGTGGTATTTGCTGACAGCGCTCTCCCTCCGGCTGATTCTCCTTTTCTGGAGCATCACTTGTAGGCAGGGAGCATGCTTCCCTGCCTCCTGCTGCTCATCCCCAGGCCACCAGCTTTGATCACTCAGGGCAACTGCTAAGGTTGCTAGCTGGAAACACATGTGATTGCCAGTCCTTTCCCAACTTTGGGAAATGGTTTTGCCTGAGTGGTAGTGAAGGAGAGCATGGCAGGGGGCAGGCGGTTTGGGGAAGGAGTTGCCCCGTGCAGGATGTGAGCTTCATCCGTGTACTGACTGGCCACAGCAAGCAGCAGTTGCAGAGTAATCCTGGGTGCCACTGGTGTTTTTGAAAGAGCTACATGTTTGACATAGTTTCTCCAGAAGATCCCTTTAAATAGTAAAACTTTCGCACATTTGTATTCAGAGCTCTTACAATTTTATTTTTAAAGGGAATGTAGGTGTTCACTAACAGTGGGTGTGAGACTGACAGCACTAGACCAGAGCTCTCCATTTTCAGAATAACTGCTGCATTGACTACTACACTGCATACTCCTGTAATGAAAATACCAAGGATTGAGAGGGGCTTCCCATCCCTGTGCTTATTTTACCTTTGTCCTCACAGCTGAAGCTGCCCCAAAGGGAGCCAGCAGCTAAGATGGCCTATGCATGTGTGCTCACACACATGTTCAAACACTTGCTAGAACAGACACAAGATTATCATGCCTTCCAGACAGTGATAACTTTCGAGCTTTAGCAATGCATTTGGATTTTGCACTCCATTGCCACAGAAGTAGCTTTTTACATGTCATCATGATTTCTCTGGTGCATCCTTAAGCAACATCTTGGGGTCTATTTTTTCTCTATTTAATGACTTTTTGTTCTTAAAAATAAACAGCTTATACTCTGATACTTGTAAGCAACCTTGGAAATACCAAAGGCTCTTAGCAGGTTTCCAAGTTCTGGGGAGACACCTCAAAGCATGCATGCTGATCTCTCAAAGAAAACACCCTGAATTACACTGTTTTCCATAGCTGGGGTAGGGTATGCCTCTAAGCATCACTGAATAACTGACTCTGCAAGTGAGAACAATCACGCTGGGCTCCCAATCCTTTCTCCCACTCCAGCCCACTCAGAAGCAGCTTCTGGAAAAAAAAATTCTGCATAGCAGAATTCCTCTGAACATTTAAAAAGCCTCTTTTTATTCCTCACTTCTTCCTTGAGCCAACTATTCTGCACATCATAAGGTCAGGAATATGCAATTTACTTCCAGCTGTTTCTCTGAATCTTCCAGTCCTCATATGCTAATGTGCTTTGGCTTTTGGTTCAAGTTACTAGGAAGAATTTTTCTTTAGCCTATATTATATTTCTTTGCTTCCTGTGAATAATTTAGGGTCAAGTTATATTTTTTTCTCACTGACTCTAGTCTTATGCAGAAAAGGGCAAAATTCTTCTAATTTTTGTCATTCCCCCCCCCCCCCCAGCTAATCAGAGTGGTTTTGTTAATGCACTGTGTCTGTATGCTCAGCCCTCTGCTAACCATTTTAAGAGTTTTTTTTTCCTTTCATTCATTCAGCAGGCAAAAATCAGAGGTGGATTAAAGCATCATGCCCATTCTGGATGCTAAAGAAAATGTAGGCAAGAGCTGCCTGACAGAGTCTCTCTGAAGATGACATCTGCCTGACAGATTACAGGAGGCTGTGGTCAGGCCACAACTGGAAGAGATCAGTGCTTTGGACCTGCCTTTTTACACTCCACCTGGGAAAGATGATTTCCAAAGTTTGCCTGCTTTCATAGTGTTACAAATTTTTGTTATACAGACAGAAATTCTGTTATAAAAGGAATATAAATGCTGCTATGCCCAAGGCTTTGAACTGTGAGCCCAAAGACTAGATGTGGGTTTGAGGTCTGCCCTGCACAGAAACCATACACAAAACAGGAACACAGCTTCTTGCTGCGAGGTCATCTAAGGCTTCTTGTGCGTTCTCCTGAATGTATGGTGTGATCTTTTGTGATGAGGTTCAGCCCTGCCTTCCTTCTGTTCATTTTTTTAAAGTACTTTTTCAGTAGTCAGCTCTCTGCAGCACCATTTTCTTTCCTTTGAATTGACCAAGAATCTGGGCTAAAGTGACTGACTGATGTGACAACAAAGGAGCGATTGTCATCAGGTCCAAAGGATTTGATAAGCTGTTAGTTATAAAATGTACTCGGACAGCCCAGGTTCTGTTCCAGATTAATATTTGATGTCATTAGACTTGACTGGCTGTAAACTGAAAGAGCTTGGACCATTGTTAGGAAAATGGCCCTCTCCCTTTCAGAGGGAAGTTAGGGCTCATCGAAGCTGACAGCCTGACAGCCCGATCTTCCATTTACCCATAAGCACCAGGCGGTGTGAGCAATGACAGTGCAAATTTCCCCATATTTGATTACCAGTAGGTCAGATTCTCTTTGCAAGCCCTAGGTATTGTGAATACTTTCTATTATCAGCCTCAGATCTCTCCACTGGTTCAGGAGTGACAGGCACTGTTTAATCATGGTCACAGTCAATGACAGTGACCCAGTTAAAGGGAAGGTGAAAGGGTGTATGTCCTGTTGGTGAAACAGCCCACAACCAGGCTCGATGGCAAGGATCCCAAGCCAGGATCTACTCCCAGCATCAGCCTTTCAACACCAGGAGGATTCTGGCTTGGTGCTTGCAGTATTGTGCTGGGCGCCGCACAGTGCTAGGGGAATGCAAGGAGAGTCACACTGAAGGACAGACTTTTTCTCAATTACCATTCTTGCATTTTCTGCTATTATTTGTTAAGAGTCATTGAACAACACCTAGGATGTGGGCATTTAACTCTGGTGCTAACTACATATGTGTGAGACTTCCTACACAGTCCATGCAGCTATATAGTAGTCCAGCATGCTCAGAAATCCTAAGCTCTCACACATCAGGAGAAAACAATCTGGGCTTCATCATCAACACTGTCCTAAATGGCCCTGTTTTGTTTGCCTGCTGATCCTCTGTCTTAACTTATCCAAAATATCTCTAGGCTAGAGGACTGTGTGCCAGTGACACTTCATTTAAAAAGGAAAACAAAAAAAGGAAGTTGGTGTTGTGGCACATAGGTATTAAAAAGAAAAAGAAATAAATAAATCAACACTTGGCATTTGGAAATCAACGGACTGCAAAAGTGTATTTGTTCTAGCTGGATAGAGTACTTGCTGAGTTCCAAGCTGTTTGTCCCTTTCTGAGGAGAGATGGGGTCTGCTCCATTTGTACCGTAATTGCGAGGCTGTTGTGAAATGAGACTTGGACCTTTCCACCTTCAAAACGGTTTATGCATGCAAGAAAAAATTAACCTCACAGCATCCTAGGAGACAGAAATCCTAGCCCTCGTTTACAGAGAATGAAGGGAGAGTGGATATTTCGTCCAAAGCCATGAAGCAAGCCTGTTAGAGGTGAAATGTTTGACTCCTGGTCTTACACTGAGAAATTCTGACTATGTCCCTGTTGAAATTCTTTCAGTATCTACGAAGTGCAGGCAGCATAATATCTGAATAATGTTAATAATAATTAACAATAAAGCACTCCAATGGATAGCAGGTATACAGTTGCTCTGCAATTCCATTTGAGACCTGGCTAGCTGTAACTTTCAGCTCAGGATGCCTGAAGATGTCACAGGAAACAGTGTTGCTTCTCATCTGCACAACACTCAACTCTGCTGCTTTCCTGCAAATCTGATTCTTGATCTTTTTATAAATCATAAGAAAACTACATATGACCTAGAACTCTGGTCAACGGAAATATTTACATATTACCATATGGAACACATAAAGATATTCTGGTTATGATCAACCCATTATCACCAATGTATCTACAATATCTGCTTTTTGTCTTCTTCCCTATTCTGTAATGTAGATAATGATGATTACTCATATTATACATGGAAACAAATAGCATTTCTTACATGTTCTCATTGACTCTCAGTGCATATAATTACCATACAAAAGGTAAATTGTTCCAAGGTTTTCCATCATGCTGAACTGCATTGGTCAAAAGCCCTCCAAAATTCTTTTCCCAGGATTTTCACATGTACAGTCCTGAGAACTGAAGTTTTCATTTCATTTTCCGAGGACCGTGGGGTTTTAAACTCATCACTTTGAGGATGGGAAACCAATTAAATGTACCTTGCAAGACTGAAGAAGGTTATTTTCAGGCTGGAGAAGGTACAATTGGAGAGGAAGACTGGGAACCAGAATAAGACCTGCCAGCTCTGACAACAGGATAAGGTGAAAGCTAAAAAGAGGAGACAAGGTAAAATGATCTCATCTTACTCTTTGAAGCCTGAACATGTGATGCTTGAGGTAGAACAATGCAGCAAAAGATTACTAGGACAAGATGCAAAGAACCTGGAATTTGTGACTTTCAGCTCTGTGGCCTTCCAGTGCTCTGTCTGCGGGAGAAGCCTTTTCCAGCCACCAGGACTCTCCTACCAAAAGCTGTGTCTTCGAAAATCATTCTCCAAAAATGTTAACCATATGGAGTGTGCTATGCAAAGCAGTTATCAAAAAATAGATACCAGCTCTATCCTTGATATCAAATAGGATCATTTGGTTTACTGCAATCAAATATAAAAAAAAAGCATTCATTACAAATGTGAATTTACATCCCTCAATTGTAGAAATATCAGAAGAATATCTCATTTAAAATTAGCATTCTTTAAGTAAGGCTTAAAAATTGAGTTGATTGGAGAATAATAGCCTATCCAACTCTTATCTGCCTTCAACTCTTGCATGTATTTATTACCAAAGTCTTTAAAATAAGAACAGATTTTTCTTAAGAAATATATAGACCATTATTATTTTCATCTCATATCAGTTACACAGCCCAAATCAGTTTGGGGTGAGAGTCATTTTGGGTTGGTTCCAGTGGGATGAGAATGCTGATGGAGTTGGGTAATTCCTTACATCAATGCTTTTGATTAACACTGAATGCACAAAGCCCTTTGTCCTTGAACTTCTAAAACAAAGGCCAAACAAGAACTGAGGAGTAAGTGTCTTTTGCTTGAAAGTAGTATGCCCAAAATCCCTCTCTCGGCTTTTGTTTGGTGTCACACTGCTGGGGGCTCCTCCAGCTACACCTGGAGCCTTCTTGGTCCTCTGTTCTCTTTCTGTCTCTCTTTTACCCCCAAGGAAATTGCTGCCTTCAAGTTGATCTCTGCCTTACGGAGTAGATTAGCCCCTAGCCAAGCCACCCTGCTGCTTGGTTCACATTCCCAAAGAACCTTATGAGGACCCTGCCCAGCTCCAATTGTTTCAGTTATCTATAAGTGAAAGAATGGTTAATTATTCTGTTCTTATCTGAATGGTTGGCAGCCATCTGGAGTATCGACCCAAGCCTGCAGGTTATACTGAATCCCTTCAGAAACACCTGAAACTTAATCATCCTTGTTGTAAATGCTGTCCCACCACTACTGCTGCTTCCTGAGACTGTAGCCAGAGTGTCAAGGCTCCAGTATCATCATCCAGCCCAGGACCAGGCCTCCCCACTTTGTACACCCTGCTGTCATTTTCAGATGCTGTTCTTCAGAACAAGAGGTATTAGGCCCTGCGGAACTGTCTGGTTTTGACTTTGCTACTCCTGCTATTACCTTGACTTTGAACTAGTAGTATGGCTTTTTGTCTGCCTATGTCTTCCTGGCATGCGTATCTAGACGCTGCAGTGGAAATGCTGTTAAAAAGGAACCTACCTAAAACTCCTGCATTCCGTCATGCCCAGATGCCACCTGTCATGAACTTGGGCACTCCAACACTGCTTCCTTGCACTGTCCTGTCCAGGCCGGAGACACAGCTTTCATTTACACTATGGACAGAAAAGGAACTTCTTCAGAGGCTCATAGGGGGAAATATGTGTCATCATGGCAAAGGAAAAGGCTATCTGCAACAAATGGATGAGCTCTGGCCGTCCGCATAAAACATTCATAAAATATATACTGAAGACATACTATTTCTTGGGGATCATAGTCCTTCTTTTTGTCCTTTTTCGTTCAGTGGTTTCTTATGCCATTTGTTGTCTGTTGGCAAACTGATTTCCCTTATATTTCAGAGGAAATGTGCTGAATGGCAGATCACAGGCCGGTCTCTCTGATGATGCCAACTGACATCTGTATGTTAAGCTAAATCAAGTGATCTTTGACCCTAATAGAAGTAAAAGTCAACCATATGTACACAATACATACACACACATAGAGCAGCAGAATAAAAACCAAACCCAGGCCACACCACTCCAAAGATTATAACTAACTAAGCAGAACAAAGGTCTATCCCTAAATGCTAAAGATCAGTGTTGGGATTTGTTTGTTTTTTTTTAAATAGCTGATAACATACCATGCCCCACTCTTAAGCTGAGGACGTTTTACAGCCAACCAAAACCTAATAATCTGGTTTTATGTAGCACGTCTCATAAAATAAATGAGAAGGTGCTCTACTAAGAGGGTCAATATTGTTATCTCCATTTCTCAGAAAGGAAAGCTGAGCAGCGGAGAGTGGAGGTAAGGTGCCTTAGACCCTTGGAGTTGGAGTGCAGAAGACAACTTTCCCACTTCAGAAGTCAGAAACAAGCATAGGGAGGCCACCCTTGCTTTACTCGGGCAGTTGCGTGCACAGCCCTGTTTACAGTAGTAAAGCTTCCTGACCACTGCAAACACTAACTCAGCGCCATGGACTGTGGCCAGAGCGCCCGTGGCAGCCAGGACCGTGCCTACGCTGGGGGACAGGCAGATGAACAAGTTCCTGCACCGTCAGCTGGAGTATGAAATTACAGCACTTCAGCTGCTTTGCAGAGCGTCCGTGCGTGCGCCCGGGCACTGCTCACCCTTCAATGAAGTCATGTAAACCACACCATGCTGGGGTGGGCTCAGGAAGGGACAGGTTAGGAAGAGAGCCAGGAGCGGGGATTTGCTGAATCTATTGCTGTTCAGCTATCCCAGCCTCATGCTTCTGAAACTCCAGTGTCCACATGGGAGCTGGGGCACTGCAGCATCAGTGCCTAAGGCAGCCCTAGCACTGCGTTTGCAGGATATGGGGTCAGTCTCTCTGCAGAGCAGCCCAAAGGAAAGAACCAGTCTCCTGACCCCACAGGACTGCTCATCAACCCAAGGTCTTGCTCTCACCTGCTCTGGGAAGGCAGTAAACTGCGCAGCAACATTTATGGTTTGATTTAACATGAAACTTATGGAGCAATTAAATCCAGTGCAATAAACACTGGGGACTATGAAGGGTGAGATAACCACACACACACAGTGTGAATGGCAGGCTCCTTTTCTTGGTCCTAGTCTGATCCTTTGCCTGTGAGGAATGGAATGTCCACCTGGAAGAAGCCTTGGCTGCATGTGCCACTGGCCTGGCCTGCTGACCCTGGTTTCCTACACACTGCTGGGAACGGATAGTGAATCTCTTGCCACAGAGTTCAGAGTTCTCCACTGGGGAGAGAGGACAGGATCACTTTCTCTTTCCTTCTACACGTGCAGGAAGAACAAAACCTCTCAGGATAACCCATTAACACAAATTACCTTCTGTTCTTATCTCACAGTTGCACTAACAGCCTTTCAGGAAGGCTTTGACAACCCTGAAAAGGTCTTCCACGTGACTTTTCAGACTCCGTGGAGACCTGCCAGTGCCCATTCCTTTACTTGACCAAGCAGCCTCAGCGAGGGAAGCTGTAGCATAAGGCTCACCTCTTCAGCAAGGCTGCTCCATTTGCCTCCGTTTTACCTTGCATGAATCACAGACTGTCATTTCCACATTTAAATCCCAGCAACATCCTCTGCAGCCAGCTACCCTGTTGGTCGCCTGCCTTTCAGCTCGACGTGGGAAAAATCTAGGAGCAGTTAGTCTCCTGATAACGATGTATATAGCAGACTGTGCATCTATATGTTGTCATGGAGATGCCATGGGATACATCTCAGGGTTTTGCCGGCTGCGTTTCTTGTGCATCACACATTTGTACAGAAATTAGGTTTTGATGAAAATATAGTATCCAAAGTTTTCCAGAGCATAAGTGGAACACAGATCTGTGTCAGAGCAGATCAGGTCACCTTATTCATGACAACTTGCATGAGCCTTTATTTTTTATTTTCCAGTTAAATTGCTCCTGATTTTATATCCGCACAACATCACCAAGTTCAGAGGATTAAGCTAGCTGAACTGAACTGAGGGGGAAAAGAAGCAGGCCATATGTTTTAAAAGTAACAATTTAAAAATGCAAGATGAGGGAATATAACAGACTTCTGCAAATACTGAAATACTCAGAGGGACCGAAATAACTGGTTGAGGAATTGCCCCTAACAGTTAACCTGAGACATCTGAAACCTCCATCATTTTCCATCTTTACCTGATGTTTTTAAGGTACTGCTTGTATCCATCTTGTTGGGTATTTTTTAATTAATATTCTCACAAATCTAATAAAAGATACTTTTAGTTAAACAGAATTGTATTTTTTAATCTTTTAAAAGGAGAAAGAAAGGATCCATTTCTAAATTGCACCTTGTCCATGAACAACAAGTCACATAGCCAAGAGAATTCATATTCCAAATAGCACCATAAATGCCTGCAATCAAACAGGTTGAGGGGCTAGCAGCTAATTATGTAACTGAAAGCAAAATTTGAGGGGCCACCACCAGCTCCTGACCTGCAGACCACCTCCAATCTGGGCTTTTTACAAAAGATACCATCTTAGTCTTTCTTCGTACTATCCCTATGGTACAGCCTTTTCCAGCCATCCCCACAGTTAAACCCTCACCTATCCAAGCTCGCATCTAATTGCGCTACACAGTTTTTAATTGCACTTGGAAGTGGCAGCCAGCTGTTGGCCTCCTTCTGAAGTTATTCAGATTTGAGATTACTCTAGAGAATCTGCTGCATTTTCATACCACTGCTAGTGCAGATCCACTGGCTGAGAAAAGCTCCCTTGTGTCTGTTGACATGAATAATCCCCAACATTTTTAATATAGGCTGCCCTTGCCAGTTGGCTGACACTTGTGCTATGCCATGAATAAAAGCTATTTGATGACAGTTGAGAAATGGATGTGAGGCACTTGCTGCTATATTTCCTCTTCTCTATGGGAACTAGTCCCTATTCTTTGTCATGGGCAGGAATGTGACGATGTTAAAGGCAACTTGAATGCAGCCAGTGATGATGTGGTAGTGCCAGGCAGTACAGCAAAGCGAGACCCAAAACCTCTTCTAGCAGCCTGCTTCTTATTTATGAGCCTTAGATGGCTTTGCTGCCTATACAGGGTTTAAGTCATTATAAGTTTAAATAACATACATTTTTATGCATTTACCTTGCTAAAGTGTCCAAAGTGTGCCTTCACATCAATATAGAAAAGATTCCTCTTATTACCCAGCTCAAGAAAGTTTACAGTTTTCTGTGTGTTGTATGAGCAACAGAATTAATAATGAATGGTTACTTACCAGCAACTGCTGCTCTTCAAAAGACCCTTGTGTGTTTGTATCTGTGGGGTATGCACTGTAGGAGAACCACAAATTCCTGGTGTGAAGAACAAGCACTCCAGGAAAACCACATGGAACAACAGCTCAGGTGACTGCTTAAGTGTGCGTGAGGCATTAGTGCTAGCAAGGAAGAAAAAGGGATTTAAGGTAGCATTGACAGAACAAGAGGAAAAACGTATGGCTAATAGAAAATGGGAGATAGATTGAGGTGTCAGAGAAGTGTGAAGAAAAGAGCAAGATTGAACCACCCAAGAACAAGATAAAATGAGCAGAAATGAGGGATGACTGGGAAAATACAGGCGGCAGGTGGAGGAGGGGAAGAACAAGATTAAAGGTAAAGTAACATTACAGAGGGCCTTGAAGGGAGATACGGAGATTTAATTGGAGGCTGAGGGCAAATCCCACATGGTATCAGTGGGATTTGAGAGATGGGCTGGTGTGTCACAGCTGTGGGAGTTTTAGCAGGAGACTTTTAGCAAACTGGTGAAAGAAAGGGAAGGAGGGCAGACTGTTGCAGTGTAGACATCTACTGCATGGATAGGAGTCTTCTGAAGATAGACAGTAAAGGGAAGGTAGATTTTAAGACTTAATACATCCTAATACTTCAGGAGGCAAAGCTTTCAGATAACCCATTACAGCCCTTTTACTACAAAAAAAAAAAAAAAGGCCAAAACAACAAACACAATGAAGTTTAAAGGACTAGCACAAAGAGACAGCGCATGTATACTCAGCAGGCAAAAGTCCTGCAAAAGAGATCAAGAAAAAAAGGGCTATTACCCTCAAGCAGAGCATTCACTTGATTGCAGACCAACATGATCTGTGCCCTGGGGTTTGCACTTACTAATAAGTAACAGTAAGCAGATTTACAGGCTAGTCAAAGTTTTCTCTCCCACTGAAGTCCTTTCCAGTGTTCTCTCTGAAAACCTGACCCAGCTGAGAGAGACTCAGTCCTCTCCCCTGTTGTCAGACCAAAGCTGGAGCTGACAAAATGCACATGCCGTAATGAGTCACCAGTAACAACCCTGCACCTTCAATATAAAGTTTCCAGCACCTGATATCAGTGTGACACTGGTGAGCTCTGCTGTCTCTGCTTGCAGGCCTGGAGTTCTGCAGAGGACCAAGCTGTTACAGGGCACCTTGGACCTTCGCAGTGGTGGTGCTGCCTGGGGCTCCACACAAGAACAGGTGAGACAGCGATGCTTCTTAGCTGTCTCTGGGAAGGTAAGGCCTGTGCTCTCTAGTAAGTGGCTGAGACAAAGATCTACGTGAAATCAGCTGAAGCAGCATGAGAAAAGTCAGAAGACAGAATTATTCTCCCCCAAGAAGAGGGGAAAATGGTGTGTATACATAGACTGTGCTGGTGGTTACAAGGTGAGACAGAGTGACACAATGATGGCATCATTTCCCAGGGATATGTTGAGCAAAAGATGCTTTGGAAAGCTCTGTTACCCAGATCAGCTTTTGGGATGTGTGACTAACAGCAATGGGCCATAATAATTATTTTTTAAATGTCACTTCAAGCACAGTTTTCTCCTGAATATCGCTAGAGCACATTCCTGGCACAAAGTGCCTCTGCTCAGTATATCTGGGTAGTATCTGAAGCTAGCACTCGGCTCTAGGCGAAGATGTTAAAAACAGTTTATCATTTTGCTCTTGCAAGGGAGAATCTCCCAATTAGGCATCTGCTGCCTTCCACACCAGCAACAGCTTGTCCTCGTATCTGCTGATAGAACTGGGGCTGGCAATTAAATAGCAGCCCTTCCTCCCCATCTTGCTCCTAACCTCACAGCTCTACGGTGCCATAGCACCCATGAGAGATTTCTTTCTTCACCCGGAAATGGGCAAGCTGCCACACACCTCCCTGTTGCATGTATTTGGCTCCCTTGAGCCATTGCCACCGCCCTAGGTGGGGAAGGCTGATGCTCATGTTGCAAAGGATGGAGCTGCAGCTCCTTGAAGATATGATGCTCATTCCCACACCACATGAAGCAGTCACAGTCAGAACAGAGAGCTGCTTCTGCACCAGGTGTGCCTGCTTCCATCTAGCTTGAGCCTTCTTGGGACAAATCTGCTGGTTAGAAGTAGACTGAGAAAACAACAGATAGGTCACACTGATTTCAGCCTTCTTGCAGAGAGGGTCTCATAATACTGTGTGTCTACAAGTAACTGCACTCTGGCATAGAGATACCTACCCTGCCTCACAGTGCAGTGTTTGGCTGTCACGGTGTGGAGATCAGCACAGATGCTCACTTTGCACTTCCATCAGACCCAGTTTCTCCCAGACCATGAGCAGCCTAAATCCACATCCCTGAGCAGAGTCCACTGTATCCTTCTCCCCTGTGCTCCCAGCACTGGCACCATGGCATGTCAACCACAGCTGCTTTGTGGTTGCATGTAGTTAGCTTTCCCCTTCCATTCCCAGCCTGTGCCCTCGCCCTTGCTGCATTCATAGAGCATCCTCCCATCCTCCACCTCCCTGCAGAAGACAGCTTTCTTCAGTAGGCTGCTGGTGGGTAATGTGCCTGACTCATAATGGTTTTCTTTCTTTAAAGAAAGATGCATATCTCTGAAGTTGGTAATTTTTATTTCTCTCAGACTCATAATCCTGTGATCACTGTGATATTCAGCATCTGAGTTACTACAGCACAGCGGCAGGATGCAGCAGTGTGCTTGGAGGCTGAGTGCCAAGCTGGGAGCAAATAAACATGCTGCACACATTTTATAAGCCACAGGGACCTGAAGCTCTCAAATACAACACTTTGCTTTCTTTTGGCACATCAAACGCTTTAGTGTGTTTTCAGCGGGAGCTGAAGACCCAGGCACAGACAGGCAGACCTTGGGCTTAGCTTCACCAGTACCCTCTGACAGTTCTGCAGAAAGCTAAATATTTGTGCACTCTAATTAGCATGTGTTTCTTTAAGGGGACTTGTTCTCTTCATGCTAATCCAGGCTGAATTGCCCAGCACAGCAGCATTTTGCTTATCGTGCTGGATGAATTCACTGGTCCTGCAGCCGCTTAGTGCAAGGGTCCCTGCATCACCCAGTGATGAAATGGGGCTCTCTCGGCTCGTTTCAGTGAGCCGAGCTCTCCCTTGCTGTGGTCTCCAGCTCGGGCAGACATTTGAAGCAGGAGGTGGTCTGGATCGATGGCGATGATGCTTGTCATGGGGAAGAGGACGCGTTGCTGCTGCCAGGCAACCGGCTCTGCAGTGCCCGTGCCAATGGCTGTGAGCACCTCTGCAGAGGCAGGTCTAGAGAAGGAGCGGCCAACCCAGGGCTGCTTGCTGCTGGGGGCCCCCCATCACCCCATGGAGCACAAGGGGTGGCGCAGCTGCTCCCCCTGGGCTCCTGTGGAGGCAAAGTGGGGAGATGGGATTTTGCCCCCTCCCCTGCCTGCCTGTGGGTCTCTGTCTGGGGGATGGAACTTCGAGGGGGCCAAGCAGGGCTTTCAGGGAGCCCTGATGGAGGCTTTCCACTGTGCTTCCAGCTACCTTTCCAGTGCTGCTCAGTGCCCACCAAAGAACATGCCGTTGCAGTGCAGACCCGGGTGAGAGGCTGCCCTGTGCGTGGCGGTGCTGCAGGGTCTGCAGCGGTTCCTGCAGAGCCCCCTGCCCTCCCTCAGCTCACATCCCCAGGCACATGAGAGCATTTCATCCCTTCTGCAGCAAGCTCACCAGCTCTTCCCACTCACCCCTCTGCATCACTGCAGGGCTGGCGTGACCCAGGCGCTCCTTCGTTCATCCAGTTGTCACCCGATATTTGTACCCCAAAGAAACAAACCCCTTCTCATCATCCTCATCCTCCCTGCTGCATCTTCAGCCTCTCCTGGCAGGGCTAAAAGAAGGGGATAGAAGAGGGACCCCAAACCAGTGTTGGTACTGCTGTGGGGAGGGGATGCAATTGCTCTTTAGGCTGATGGGCTCTGGAGGGAAGTCCTATACTTTACTCTTAGTCAGGGTCATTAATTTCTTGCCCCAAGCCCTTCTGCAGTCTGCCACACGCAGCTTGTCAACTGAGAATACAATAGAGTTTACTCATCACAGATATGTATACACACACACATACATGTATGCATGAAATATTCAGTAGGATTAGGCAAAATTACCTTAGGGCGTGCAAAACAGCAGTGCCATCCACTGCAAGCATGCCCTTTGCTTATTCATTTTGATAAAAGACTTTGATTTCTTCCAGCCTCTCACTCCAGGAATATTCTTGCAAAGACAACATGGAGGCCTTGGTATTAAGTGTTTCAAGAAGCTGTCATGCAGCTATAAGTATGCCTTTACAATCTTCTATTTCCTTGGGAATTTTATTCAGATCATCATTTAGTTTTTATTTTACAGATTAGGGGCACGTGTTATTCTGTCCCACTTTGTTCTCTGTGGACAGGGTTTGGCCGTAAGTTCAGTGTGAGAGACATAACTTACTCAGAGACATGCAGACGACATGCACTCTCACCACTTCACACAGCTCAAACCCTAGGAATACCAATGTGAGGCGAGAGCAGGTGAAGAGAATAGCAAGACTTGATAATTTATTGCAGCTCCCCCTGTGGTAGTTAGAGATAAATCTCTGTGGATGAAATGTCATTTGCAGCTAGGGGATAGGAATCATGTCTCTTCTGGATCCCATGAGCAATTTACTTGCAGCGCAGGGGCTAGATGCTGGGTGCAGTGAGCAGTGGTAGCAAAGTGCAGTTCAGAAGCAGCATTTGTTCCTGAAGTTCCCTCCTGTTTTCCCTGAATTCCATCGCTTCTGCTTGTAGCGAGGCAGGTGGCACAGCTTCCCAGTACAGATGGCCGTAGGAGATGGAGTACTACCTCCTCCAGTGCCTGTGGGTGCAGGACACCAAGCCTCTGCTGGACCAGGCAGCCTGGACTGGGAAGCAGGCTCTGACAGAGTCCTTCACAGCGCTGACTGATGATTCACTCCAACTAGCTTTGCATTCCCTTGGCAACACGAAAGGGACGCAGAGAGCAGATGAGCACCTCGCAGACCCGGTTTCCCCATACCTAAGCTTACCCTTTTAGGGATCCTATGTGTTACTTAAGGGCAGCATGGAAAACCTTCCAGAATAAACACCATTAAGGGTTATTGTTAGGGGGCATGAAGCAAGGATTTAGACTGCTGCCTTGGGCTCCCATCAGTCCTAATAAGGGGTGAGGGACAAGCCTGAGGGGCAAGCTGTGGGGGTGCTACCAGTAGGCCACTGGGCCAGCCTGGCAGCATTAGCAGAGTGAAAGATACCTGACTTTGACAGCCAGCATACTGGGTTTTGTATGCATAATTTGCTGCGACCATGCTATAAATCAAGATGAGACTGCTAAAATTATGTATGACCTCATTTGATAGATTATCTAATAAGGAATTTGCTAATGCATTTTTTCACTGAAAAAGCCCTCCGACTGCTAAGGATGAGTACATTGCTGCAGCACATTTAAACCTAATTGTCAGAGGGGAAAAGCAAGCGGATTTCAGAGGTGAGTTAGAAGAGCATCCTTATGAGGATGATGTCTTCACTAAATCAGTGGTGCAATGCAGCAAACAGGGTGGAAAGGAGTCTCCTCTGGATAAAGGTACAGGAAGCTGCTAGACAGGGCTGCAGTGTGTGAGAATACTGCATGGACTTACTGAGCAGGAGAGCCTTCATAAGTGCAAATAGTTGTATACTAACCGACATGCTTGATTTTATAGTTTGATCTAGTGTTGTCTTTTTATTGTTATGACATTTCAGTTCTGTTTCACTGCCTGATGAGCAGATCTAAACTCCCTGATACATGGAAAGAAACTACCAGCCTAGACCTCTAGCTCTAACTTGCTATTCTGGTTATCATGCTTGTCAGAATGAAAAGAGTAATTGTTTTGCTGCTATATGTTACCATCAAATATTTTTGTTCTTCCAGTCCTGTGACTCATTTAAAAAGACTGAACATCACTTCCACGTACACAAACAGAACTGTAAAGTAGCTCAAGCCAGTGTGGAAAAAAGCTTGTTTTGCAGGTTTGTTACCCACATGTTCTGTTCCAATCCCAAATTTATGATTAATATAAATGCCATTTTCTTTACTGATGGTTTTATAAAGCTCATTCCGGGGTCTGAATGCCCATAGACACTCCCTGGATGTATGATACTGTTCAAAGCCTCCGAGATAAACACTAAACCTCACAACTCTGTGTGTGTGTGGGGAGGGGGAGGTGTTAGAGAAGTGATGATTTTGAACTCCATTTTAGGTTTTAGCAAAATGAGGTGGAAACATGAAAGAACTTACAAAAGGCCACACAGAAAATCATTATCTGCTCCATGATTCCCACCTTGTCTCCTGACTGCCCAGAGGAAAACTGGCAAACATCTCCTTTCTACCCCCTACACCTTGAGCACATCCTGCCTCATTTGCAACCCTGCCCAAAGGGTGGAGTTTGTTCTTCTTCAGGGCAAATAATGCTTTATGGCAGAAATGGGGAAATTGGATGTTGATTTACAGAAAGCAGGACGTGATCATTGGTGTAAGAAGTAGGTAATTTTATTGAGCGCCACTAAGTCAATACAGTAGGTGAAACCTCCACATTGACTGAAGCCCATAATTAGTAATTTGGGATTGTATGGGAGCTATTGGTGCCACAAAAGCAAGCAAAGATACCTGTAAAGCATTGTAAATCTCAGGGACTGGGACCAAGAAGGATATTTTGGTAAAGTCGTAAATCAGAGTCACACAGGGGGTCTCCCCATGACATTTACATAGGAGGCCCACCTAAATGTTATGACGCCTGTATTGATAATGTAGTCCCAGCCGAGTAGCTGGGACTGTTCCTGAGAGAACTGGAGTCTGCCTTTCTGCGTGAACACACAAAACACAGCTGTGTGTATACATCTCACTGGAATGATTTATCCACGAACGAGAAAAACACAAAGTAACAGCAATATCATCTGCCTCATTAAAAGGCCTGGCTCTAAACCCGAGAAGCCACTTGAGGGGTAGCAGCGTAGCTCACCACCGTGCCACATCACCACTTGTGGTTTTCCCCACTGACATTAATTGATACAAACTGAGTTAGTGGATTTCACGTTGAAGACATCCCTAAAACAAGTCGGACTTGGGGCACCTGCTTGCTCACCCTGGACTGTCAAATAACCCCCTGATGATAATTGTCAGTCACAGCTGACATGGCTTAGACAGAAGTTTCATCATAAAGCTTTCATTAGTCATTCCTTGAGCCATCTCATTTCATGAGCTCTTACACCTACCAAGATAAAATCTGGCGATCAGCAATGCCTCTCAGAGACCTACCAGCGGTGGTATGATGCAACCTATAGCAGCCAGGCAGCATTTACTCCTCTGCATTTTATCTCCTCACTGTCATAAGCAAGGCAGAGTAAAAACAGCTGCTCTGAGCCCACATTATTGAAGTGAGATTCTAAGGGAGATGATGCTGAACCTTGTTCAAAACCAAGGGAGAACCAAGAGAAGAAATAAAGGTCCTAAGCTTTGAAGTTGAATACTTTTTGTCCTCAATACGCATCTATTCAAAATACATAATTCTCATCCCACTGGGCAGCTAACCTTGCCATGTAGCTGCATGTCCTGTGCTTGCCCATATGGTTAGTAATGCAGCATATCATAAAAATAGTGCTGGTAGGATTATTCTTAAAACATCACTTATGAGCCAAAAATATCCTCTAGAAGAAGCAGACTGTGAAAGTATATATTAAGGTTGCTATCTGGTACAACAGGAGAATTCTCCTGCTGTGCAAAAAGGTGGATGGCTTTGAAAACATAAGTAAACATTCCTAGAAGGACAGAACTGAAATGCATGACAGGAACTACAGCCAGCATCCACTGATCAGCAGTTAAGGATTGCCCAGAGAAATCCAGGGACATGGGAGGAGAGCAAGGCTGGAGCTGAGGCCATACCTGAGCACCACACTGCACTCCTTCAGAGGATGGAAATCCCACCTCACCATGCATTCTCCTCGATCATGTGGGAGATCTTCAGCTGAGTCACTGCAGACGAGCAATGTAGACATTCACAAGGCTGTAAGCAGCAAAGTTTTACAGACATCCTATTATGTGCAACTTACATAATCTGAGTACTTAGCTGCTCAGATAATATAGTGATAGAGCTTTGTGGAATTAAAAAAGAAAAAGCTTCTCACAGATAATAATATAGCAAGAATGGAATTATAGAACTCAAAATAAAAAAATCTGTAAAATAAGTCCCATTTCTTTCTGTCTTTACCAAATATTTCCAAGAGGGACTTACTGCAACAAAGATGAATCCTCAACCCCTATAGCCATGACATCATCTACACTGAACTTCAACTGCTCAAAGCATTATTTTGTTTTAGGAAACAGAAGCTTCTGGTGACTTAGAGACAGAAAAAGTCAAGGGTCAGGGTTCAAAGAGTAGTCTTAAGAGGACTGTTTTGTTCCTGTTGAAGTGCAGGATTTGTACTAACTTCGTTGTGGATTCTTACTCTCGGTTATATGCAATACTAACATTTTGCAGAAGACAGGCAACTCTTTTCTCCATGTACTGTAAAGATAAACACAAAAGTCTTGCACAAGTGGCTGCAGCATGGGACTGCAGCTAATGTGGAAGAGTAATGATGCAAGCATGTTATACCTAGAAATATTTCTTCTCTGATCACAGATTTTGGGGTTTATCTATGTTACATAAAATGCCAAGGACTCAGATCCTCCTCTGGCTGAAGTCGTAGCTCTATCAAAACACATGGAATTATGCCGATTTGTGTAAGTTCATCACATATTTGAAAAGCATATTTTGGCCTAGATGGCTGATAGACTTTCAGCAGGTCTCTGTAGAGTAAGGGAGTAGAAGGAAATAAGCCCTTTTAGAAAATAATATATATTTGAGTAAGAAATATGTCTTACCCAGTGAGAAAAGTACCCTTTTTTCCTATGTAGAAGCCACATTATCTCTAATAAAATAACAACCTGTGATACAGAAACATGATGGACAAGTATATGAACAATACAATGGGGTGCTTACTCCACAAGTGTTTCCTCTTCACTGCTTCTGATACCTTCATGGGCTTGCTTTTTTGAAGTAGCACCTCTCTGGTGGTTCAGCTTCTGTGCAAGTTATCCAAGGGCTCTTTCAAGTACCAGTATACTTGCAGGGATATGGCTTGTCTGAAAGGCAGACTATGCAAACGAACATACAATAAACCTCTGCAGTTCCACTTTTTTTCCACTCCAAAGATTGCTCTTCCACTGCCTGACCCTTTGGTGCAAAATGTATCAACAGCCCAGAAACTGGTATGTAAACTTCACATGCCAAACAGAGGGAATGTTAAGGACATACATAGCTGAACAGTTTCCATGATGGGAGAAGACTATATTCTTGTGAGGGTGGAAAACTTGGTTTACCAACAGTCAGGCCATTTACTCTGGAATAATTCAGTCACTATTGGCATTAGACCAATTACTGCTTTACGTGGTGCAACTGCCCTTTGGGAAGCATAAGCTTCCAGCTCCCACGACCAAGCACAGGACTGAAAAGGGCAAGGAATGATAACAACGGAATTCAAGCTGCTACCAGGAAGCAGTCCCGACTTCCAACCAAACACCTGCCATTAAAAACTGGCTCACAACAAAATCCACATTTCCTTTGTGTAGTCTCATATCTAAGTCTAGTCAGGGATGAGAGGTAAAATGCCAAACCATTTTGCTTACTGACAATAAAAGTCTGCCAGTTCTCTGCAGCAATAGTAAAGGAAAAAAAAAAGGTAGCTACCCATGATGCTGCTTTTCCATCATTTTGAAGCTGTTGTTCAGGATATTGTATTTCTTCTTGTCTTTATTTATTTCCAAATGTTATTGCTTGACAGGCAGGCAAAACTCTTGGGCTGTGTTATGTACCAATCCTTCCAGCATGTAGGTTTCCACAGTGATATTAATACTCAAGAATACTGGAACAGATCTAAGATAAATATCCCACTGTCCTCTTTGTTAGGTCCTATGCATCAAGTAGTGCACTAGCATAAAGAAATGTTAGGTATTCCACGACTGGATGGAGAACAGACAAGGGAGAGCTCACAGTGAAATGCCTGGAGCTTGCTCGCTGTATGCAAAAGGAATGGAAGATAAATCAAAGCTGTTCTGTGATCCTGACAGTCTGAGCCACATTCTGTTTGTCTCTGCACTGCAGCCTCCAGCCCCTTTGCCTCCTCCCTCACACAGGCATAAAACATTACCTTGCCTCCCTGGGCTGCAAAGCAGCTGGGTCAATGCAGTGTTAATTAGGCCAGGATGAACATGTGCAGGCCAAATAGGAGTGGAGCCATTGCTTCATCCTGAGAAGCAGCCAGCTCTGCTGCTCTGTGCTTCCCATGACCCAGGTGCCTCAACTTCAACACTCATCGTGTTCCCCTCTCTGCTGCTCCCAGAAGACTTAAAGGTGTTCCCTCAGATGCTATAATTTAGCCCTTCCAGGCATCAGTCCTGTTCACCCATGCGAGGACAACAGGGTATTTAAAGCTGAAACAGCCAAAGAATATATTCAAGAATCTATGATAAAAGCTACAATTTTATGCACCATGGAGCATCCATCAAGGAAATGCACAGAGCTAGTGCCACAAAATAATTACATGTGCAGAGTCCATTGTAAACACAGCTTTTATGTGCATCAGCACAGCTGGGGACAGTGTTTAAAAATATAATTATGTAATGCATTTTATGCAGTCCATGAGCCATTCAAGTGATACCATCTGTTCAGCAGAATCGCATGCAGCACTTCTGTCTATTGGCCTGAGCAAAGAAACATTTTTCGAGAGCATTATTTTTTTCCCTGACATGAAATAGATTTGTCTCTGATGCCTGCGGGGGATTTGTGTCTCTGTCATTGGCCACTTTCGCTCCTACTTTCACCAATGAAGGAGAAAGAAACGGAGAGTTATTTTTGGCTTTGCAGCAGACTCCAGCATCTAAATCAGTTAGTTCTGAAACCACTTGGGGTGGTGCTGGTTCTGTTTTAATGGCTTTAGAGAGGAAGAATTTGTGATGTCTGACTGTTAGTGAAAGGAAACAAAGCAGCTGTTGTTGGGTAGAAGGGCAGAGCAAGGTTAAGACGCTGTGTAATGAAGCAGGGTCCAGCCTTTAGGCTTACAGCTACACTTAATGCTGACACCCTCTTGTCCCCTGCATTTATTTTATTCTTGTAATGCTTATAGTATATAAGCTGCAGAAAACAGAGAAAGCTTTGCTTTCCTTCTTGTTTAATCTGCAGTTGCAGTGGAGTTGAGGTGATGCAAATGCTAACATTTCTGAGGCAGCGCTTAGCAGTGCTGCTAAGTAATAGCAGCAGCATGCACAGATACTTATCCGAGACAAAAATAGAGGTTTATAGATACTACTTAATGGTCATTTTAAAGCCCCAGAGCTTTCACTACTTTGCAGACAGTAGTTCATATCTTTTGGCCAAATCCTGCATGGAAAATTACGTTTGACCTATCAAAATCTTTCTAGGAGACCCAGCAGATGGCTTTTTCATTTAAAGAGACCATTAAAGAAATCTGTACCTATTTTCACAATACAAGACCCACAGGTGGGAGTAGCAAGATAGCTTCTTCAGCTAGGCAGGAGCTGCTTGGCACAGAAATAGGACTTGATGCTAAGTTCTAAATACAGCATCTGATCTCTGAAAAGAGATTTCCTTTTCTTGGTTAGATGCTGGGTCATGCGTAGCATATTGAAAAGGAGACCAAAATCCAGGTGTCTACATTCCTGCCTGCATGCTATCATCATTGAGAAACAGAGACATAGCTCCTTGCTTTCTCTCTTCCTTCCTATGAATATTGTATTTCTTTTTGCTCAGTAGAACAGCATCGACCGGAAGACGGAAGATATCACAGCCAGAAGAATCCATCACTGGCTGCAGCATGACAGAGCCTAGTGAAGTGGGAGCTCTGCTTTTGGATCTTATCCGGATGCTCAGCAATGCTCAGCCGAATAGTGGATTGTCAACGACAGGCACAGGCATCATCCAGCTACATTTTCAAAAGGAAGCAAGTATAGCACCATGTGAAAAATCTCAGGATTGACATATATGTGATTCCTGAGCTACTAAGTTATTTAGATGCTTCCTTCCCCATGGAAATCTCTGTAAATTACATTCTGTAGATGAAGCTCTTTGTGCTTTTTGTGGTAGAGCCTGCATAGATTATCTAGATATAGACTTATATAGTGCATGCCACCTCAGATTTACAGGGAAAGCTAAGGCAGCTATCAGTACATTGCCTCTGCACAACCTATTGTCATACATGTACGCTGGTGACCATATTTTGTGACACATTACACAATGAAGACAGGTTTTTGCATTAACACTTCATGTAAATATGTATATATACACATATATATAGTGCATAGATGCTGAGCAGAATCTTTATAAGTTATTGGAAAAGATTGGGTTTGGGGAGGTCTAAGCAGTTAAATGGTTTCTGTAATTAAACTTGAGGAAAAGCAAACCTGCTTTTTTCTAAATCACTCAACATGTGATATTTAAAGCTGCACTCAGTGGAATTTTTTGAGAGAAATTTTATCAACTAAACCAATTTCTGCTTTGCAGCACAAGGTGGATGCTGTGGTCAGTCAAAATGAAACCATTGCCTCCTACCATGCAGATAAATGGAAGTTATAAAAAACCAGTACTTTTAAATTAACTTGCTAAGTAGAACTGGTCAGTGGCTCGCTAAGAAAAACTTCAGTGTTCGTTATCAGCATTGGATGTGGGAGTTTTGTGATGAGGTTTTTCTGCAAGAAGCAACATTTTATGTTCTCATGGGAATTTGCAATTGTCAACTTGAATGTGCTCGATAGCATTGAACAAGATGCATTTAACCCAGTGCCTGTGTTAAATGTGAAAAACTCAGTGAGCTGGGTTTTTAAAACCACACTATTGAGCATAAGGTTTTATGTCTGTGGCTTGTTTATGCAGGAGATAATATCTTTGTAAGCCTGGTTCAGGACGTGTGATACCAACAGGTAAAGACCAAATTCTTCTTTATATGTCTTATCTAATCCCATTGGAATAGTATCAGTATAAAACAAGTTGAAAAATTTACAGGTTTGGGCCCTAAAATGCGATATTTATTATCTTTCAAAGGGAACATGTTAAGTAGAGTACTGTCAGCACATGAGACACAGGGAAGAAGCA
>NW_009937459.1:29591-32197 GCF_000696875.1 Nestor notabilis
GACAGGCAACACGACTTCCTCAGGATCACATAACAGATTCATAGAGGAATTCACAGCAGAGCCCCTGACTTGTGTTCCACACAGTGCTAAACACTTCTCAGGTCCCAACTGCTTGCAGAAATATCACAACACTGCACTACCACAGGAGCAGCAGAGAACATGTTCATTGAACATTTGTTGAACAGACCTGGTTTAAGGTTCTTAAGACAAAAGTTACATGAGAGGGTATGTTTTATCCGAGTGCATTTAGCATTTAAGTCATCAATTTGTGACAACACAAAAATTAAGAAAAACACTTTCAAATAGAACCTATTTTATATTACCAGAGGGAAACTTCAAAACACGAAATTAAATCATTTATGTCAGTACCTTCTGGATGAAGCCTGACAGTGAATGCAGAGGTAGAAATGTGCAGGCAGTATGTCATGTCCTAGAAAGAGGAACAAGGCCACTTCTACATTTACCAGAGAACAGAGGATCCCATCCCTGACATTAGCACGGAAAAGTGGTATTTGAGTAGTCATTAAGAGGTTAGTGCTAAGAGTATTTATTAGCTAGCAAAATTATCTAGGTGAAACTAAAACTCTGATTCCTTGAAGCCAATCAATCATTCTTGAAATATGGTACATATGTGAAACTGTTACCTCTTCCAAAACGGACAACTGCCTTGGCACAGCAGAGTAAGTAATACTGCAGGGTAAACAGTGGTATTTGGTCATAGGTTCGAAGGAGTGTCATAAGGAGAACCATCAACCCCATGCCCTTAAACTCCTTCAGTGCTCTTCCTTTAATCCCTCATACTAATGTTATTTATACAGTGTTTATTAGAAGTGGTTTCTAATTTCAGGTGCCTCAGTTAAGTCACCCAACTGCTAGAGGTCTGCACACCAAAGTCCAACTGAAATCAGGCAAGCAACGGGCAATATGTACCTAATCCCATCTCCTTCCCTAGGATTGCAGTAATACATGCCCACTCTTCCAGTAACCCTCTTCCAGACACCACTGCTCAGGACACATGGCTATTCAGGCTGTATTTCCTTAAAAAGGTGAGAGTTGGGGAAGCATTGGCTATTTGGGGAACTTGCATGCAAAATATGTTTTTTAAGTAAGAAGATACCAGCGGATGGATTTCATGAAGGAGAAACATTGAGCAAAATGCCACAGCCAGTCCAAATAGTTACAGCGAATCAGAAGCGTGAAACTGAAACCCAACTTGTAACCACATCTTGGCAGCATGCAGTTTCAGGTAATAATTGTCTTCACAGTCCAAATTCTCATGTACTTCCCTGTCCATGGAGTGGAAAGTTGAGAACATGGTCGTCTTGACTGGCAGACAGAGCAGGTGGATAGCAGCTTTGAGCTACTTGGAAACTACAAAAGAGACTCAGCCTTTGGAACTGTAGGTGCTGGTCTGCCTCTTCTATGACAACCCTTCAAACACCTGATCATTACGATATTTCCTATTACTCACTGTGCACAACAACAGGAGAAGTGGTGGTATGTCCCCTTCTCATCAACAAGGATGGCAATAAAACAGCTGTTTTAAGGACAAGCCAGCATTGTCTAAGAGCACTGTGAATATTTCTTTCCCTCACAGAAAAGGTAGGCAGATACAGGAAAAGGTCCATACAAGTTCCTACCCTCCATCAAATCCTGAATTTTCTAGAGTTCATGGCTGTTGGCTTAGACCTAGACCCAGTTTTGAGTATCCACTCATCTGGCACATTGGTCTGTTACAGATTCAGTGTTTAAGGCAAGAATGGACCATTACAGTTACTCTTTTCTAACCTCTGATGTATCATCACCCTTTTTATTTCAACTCAGTAACCCTGTATAGAATCAAATAACCACCTATTTAAGTAGATACCTGGCTTCTGAAAAGTTATTCAGCCTTGTCTTAAAGAAGAGGATATGAACAATCACTCCTTAGGAGGTTCTTCTTATCAGTATACCACCCTTTCAAAGTATAAGCCAAATTTCTAATGTGAGCTTGCTTAGCCTCAGGTTCCAGATGGCTGAGACTTCACCAGTCTCCACACATTCTCTTGAGCCATTCAATCATTTCTTGGTGACCACTACAGTCTCACCATGAGGGTACTTTATGCTAAGCAAATCATCTCTTAACCTTCTTCCTAATAAAGCTAAATAGGCTCTCCACTAGAGCTCTTCATTAAAGATCCCAGGCCTCGAATCTCTTTGTGGCTTTCTGCACAATCTTTAATCAATATCTAGACAACTAATGTATCTGTCATTGCATGTAAAAATTAAAAATAATAAAAAATATATTTGAGACAGTGAAGGGACATAGGAGGATACTGACGTGCCCTAAACAGCAAGTCTACAACATTACAAAAGACAGTGTTCAGATTTCATCTGTTTTACTGTGTTTCCTTCAGTTCAAATCTTACCTTTAGGAGATCCTAGGCATATAGGAATAAAAAATTAGGGAAATCATTGTATTCTCATGGCTGAAGAAACAATGTTTAGACTCCCTGCAGGGATGGGGGTGTTCTGCTTACCCACTGATGGTGTTCAAAGGAAGGCTGCAAGTAAAGAAGTGTGAAGAATCCATCCAGGACAGCGTGGAGCTGCCGGGAGGCATTCCT